>NC_089744.1:53956598-54106598 GCF_040412425.1 Macrobrachium rosenbergii
GGGGGAGCATAATGTTTTCTCTTTATAACACCGGTTGTTAGGGGAGTTAAGCGGAGCTCCTTCAATGATCATCCGATGAAGATCTACAGTATGCACACCATGGGGTCGTCCGCCACTTTTTACAATAAAGTTATTATATTTCCTCTTCTGTCTGTTGTTGTATCCATTAACACACAGTTGTTCTATTTACGCCAAGCTGCCGAGCAAAATCTACGATAGAAACATTGGTCTCATGCAAACTAATGATCGATGACCTGTGAAATAATGTGGTGCGTTTGAGTCTGTTGCCCGTCTTATCGGTGCAAGTGACGAGACAGTTTAACTTTCCTGCCAGTGTGGCGTCACACGATAACATACGACGTTATGAGATTTTTTCTCTTTTTTTTGTGCTTTTTACAACGATTATGATAGGACTATTTCTTTCTCTATTTATTCAACAATTTCGTTGATGATTATTCAATACTATTTTATTAGTTAATATGCTTTTATTTGGATTCGAAATATAGTTCTTCTTTGACTCTTCTGCCCAATCATCTCACGCGAAATGTTTCAAAATATTTCGTCATTTTTCGTAATATGAATTTTTCACTCACCATTCTTTTTAATATTGTTAACCGTATGATTAATAACCAAATTCGAATAAGAAAAGTACATTTCCTTCTATATATCGAAAGAATCAATTACTGTTAGGTGAACGAAAACGTCTGGAACCTGTTGCAATACATTTTTGAGTAGTGTACAACATTAGTGGCGCTATTAATTTATTCGTGCAATTATTGCACATTGCCAACATTTTCACACCTTCATTTCCCGCACACACAAAACTCATTTCTTTCACCTAACCTAATTTTTGTTCCCTCATCCAGCGTTTCTCACGCCCACACCACCTCCCCCAAATCGCACAGCTCTTTCACATTGTAGGCCTACCTTCTCCACTGCTGAAATTTTATTATCCAAGACGGTTATGTTTTCAGTTCATATTGTCTGTTTGCCTGGTTATAATGTTGCCAAGACTGATTACGTTTAAATGTGAATCGGGACAGGGATGTACTGCCAGCGCAGCCACAAACGAATGTTCTGTAAAAAGATCCATACAGTAATGTGCAGTCAACCAGATGACCGTGGTCCCCTGAACTTCTGCTTCTTTGAAATTCAAGACTGTTCAGTTCATAAAACTACTGTATTCGCTTCAGTATCTCAACCTAACTGCTTGTAAAGCCATACGTCGTACACTTCCGCGAGATCGTGAGCATACAGACCAATGCCCATGTAACCATACACTTTCTCCACGGAAGTAGGCGCTAGGCGGGTTACTCAGTGCTGAGCATATCACAATTAGACGCCACCTCACAATTAGACGATGCATACAGTTGCTTTAAAATATTTGCATTAATACTGTGCAAGAAGCCTTCATCATGCACACTAGCTAAACGATCAAATTTTTAGAAAGATATCTAGAACAGAGCAAAAATTCTGAGGTTTAGAATCCCCTCAAAAGCGTACAGCATAAACCAACCTTCTCAACAGATCAAAGCGTCAATTGGCTTAGGAATTGGGGGAGCAGTGCAATAGGGAGAAGGGGATGGTAGCGTGAGAAATGGGAGATGTGGGTGTGGAAATTATGTAGGTGTTTAAGGAAATCTTTAGGGGCGTGGGTTCGGAAAATAGATGTGTGTGTGTGTGTGTGTGTGTGTGTGTGTGTGTGTGTGTGCGGCCGCGCTGCGAATGAAGGTGTTGTGTGAAATGTGGGATGTTCACATGACAACGGTCTAATATCAAATGAGTGGTCGCCCCGCTCACGGTTTTTTTTTACTTGCATGTAAAAAGTGCACCTGTATCCCTGTGAGGGCTCGTATGGTCTTTGATAGAGGGGGAGAGGTTACAAGTAGGTGCCAATTTATTAACGCTCAAAATATTACCTAAAAAAAAAATTACTAATTTAAAACCCCAAGCTGCACTTTTCTTTTTTTTCAATAATATGAATTTGATAAAAATTTGAGAAAGGCCTGGGTTCCCATACCACGGTGCATCCCTGTTCTCGTTCTGACTCCTTATATCTTACAAAAAAAAAAAAAAACACACACACACACACGCACGCACACAATTTTCGTAACGTACAAAAGACAAATTTCATGCACATTGTAGTTTGCCAGGAAATGCTTTTGGTGTAACCAGTGACCTGCTTTTCCAATAATTTTGCATAATAAATGTTTTACAATATATATTATCCCACATGCCCTAGCTCTCATTTAAGAAGAATTCTTTAAATAATTAGAAACTAATTACATATATTATAGGTCATACCATAAAATATTGTTCCTAAAACCAAAACAATGGTTTTAGTTTTTCCTTATGTTTCATGGTCAGGCGCTTTCTTTTGAGATGAAGGCGCTGTCACAGCTTTTGAGTCAGTACCAATAATGTGATGACATCTATGTTTCATTTTATTTTCCAAATCAGGGAGCAGTCAATATGCAGTAACCAGGTTTTATACTAATACAATCAATTTCGTAAAGAAGTTGAACAACTAAAATATTATGCTTATCATGGCAACTGCCAGTCTCCATAGATTTCATTTCAGTCTTGGAATAAACCAACCCTGTGCCAAAAACATACAACTGTTCTTCAACAAAAAAGCAGTTAAAGTATTATTTGTTCCTTGAGCATATTTTACGACACTAAACCTCAGATAGCACTAGCTAATTATACTTCTGTTGTACTCATTTGGATGATATTGTCATCGATTTGGGTTATTCTTTTTGCGGAATGGTGACGATCTTTGGCAGCAAGAAGACAAACATGGCCTGCCACCTTCACTTTTGCCCCACTACCGGCTGCTTTGGGTGAACTCTGGCATCAAGATGCAAAGTATGCCAAAAAAAATTCGACCGTGAGGCATCTCTTAAATACCGCCACAATGCTGATTCCACTTAGAAATAAGAGACACAGACGAGCAGTATGACAGTCCAACAGGACAGGGAGTGACACAGACAGGGACAACAGAAAGCAGTGTGTGTGTGTGTGTGTGTGTGTGTGTGTGTGTGTGTGTGTGTGTGTGTGTGTGTGTGAGAGAGAGAGAGTGAGAGAGAGAGAGAGAGAGAGAGAGAGAGAGAGAGAGAGAGAGAGACTGATCAGCATGAGCGGCTGTTAGAGGAAAAATACTGAGAAACTTCCTACAACTTTGACTGTCTAGCACTGGCAAACATAACCAGCAAAGAACTCAAATATATACCAAAACTTTTCAGAACCTTATTACCAACTCTCTCTCTCTCTCTTTTCAATCACCATTGTACCGCTGGTACTGCTCAACACAGACAATTACGATCGCATCAGACTTGCAAGGTCTCTGGACGGTATATGTCCCATTCAAGTGTGGCTCTTCCAGGAAAAAACTACCCACACTCCGATATTATGTATATCCCAGAATATATCAGCTCCATAATGACAAAGGATATAACTAGCCTTTGAAAAATGGTTGTTTACTATCGATTCTATTCTATAGTTGATGCCTTTTCTTTAGCTTAAATCTGCTACAGAATAGATTTCACTGAGAAATGCTCTGAATTTTTTTATATACATGTTTATCGCTTTTAAAATCCTTCCGAAAAAAATATGAATCTTAACTTTAGTGTGTATAAATGAAAAGCTAACACCAGCAATGACTGTTAATAAGAGTCGGCAATGACTGTTAATGAGTCGGAGGGCAGACTTATGGACTCCAGCCCCACCCCCTCCCCCCAAAAGAAGTTCTATGATGGACTGCACTTTATGACGAATGGTCTAACAGTACACAAGTGCCTCAGGAAAAGCAAACTAACATTTATTCACTTTCACTGTTAAACAATGCCCAAATTAAAATTAAGTGTTTCATATTCCGGATAAGAACCAAGAAAAAAGTAAAATAGGCACGTTTTATAAACAACTGTCTAGTGACGAATTTGCCAAAATGCACAACGATCGCTGTGGCAACCTTTCAATCATCAGCAGCAACATTATACTGAACAATAGCTAACGTGACTCATGAATCAGTAAAGAAACAAAATGTCATATAATAATAATTTCTATAAATGGGAGAAAACGCTTATTTTGTTTGGCCCTGAGAACTGCCATGCACTGCAGGGGTCCAACTGCCCAGCAATTATTGCAATGATAACCATCAGCAGGGGAGCATTGTTTCGACCCTAGAGTGAAAGATGACCCAAGGCAAGAAAAAGTTTTGTCGGAGTACAGGGAAATGAGAGTAAATAAAATGAAAATGGTTAAATAAATCACTTCGATGAGAAGACCTTTCTCATTTAATGTACCAAATTTATTTGTGATTTTTTACACCTAGTGCAAGCTTGTCAATTTCCTTCTGTGTTTTATTGCTTTTTTAAACAATTTTCCACGTTTAATTTGTATTTTATACAATATTCACTACTTTTTAATCCTTATCGTTTTTAAGTGTATAATTTCAAAAGACAGTTTTCTTACATAAAATATACTGCTAATGGTTTTTAACTAATCCCATGTCCAAAATTTTATTGACAACATACACAAAAGAATAATAAAAATAACTCTTTTGGTAATAGTCTTTAACATACAACCGCCGAATATGCCAACCGTTGCCCCTCTATGAAAACCCTAAAGTGAAAGTTTTCACCTAAAATCATGCCAGCCCATTTAACTAATTTCCCAGCTTATTATGACCTTTGCAAAAAATAACAGAACGAGCAACTGCTCACAAAATAATGGTCTTCTAATTTCCCAACACAGCTTTAATTAGGGGAAACTTATGATATCTCAGCTGATCAATCAAAGAGCTAATAATCATAATCATAGAATCAGTGAATTTAACACTGGCTGCGAACTAACTGGGGTTTTTATGAGGATACAACGTCATCTTAAAGCAAACATGTAAAGTAAATTTGTTTAAGAGAAAAGTTGGAAAAATTAGCAGAAAGCAAAACTGTAAAGTATTCGTAACTAATTTTACTTTGCTAAAGCCTTTGATAACGTATGCAATGGGTGATGTTACTCACAACATTTATGGACTACTGACCACCAGTATAGTCTCCACTAACAGAACCTCGTTCATGTAGCCCACCTTGAAGGAATGCTAGGAAAATCCATAAAAAACGGAAAACACTTGCATGACCTTTATTGGTTTTGTCTGAGAGATGAAACTGCACAGCCAAGTGTAAGCACAGATGCTATAAATTTAGCATGCATACAGATTTACTGGCACATTTATTAAAACCACAAGCCTTCACCCATACCATTCTGCTTGCCATTTCCACTCCACCCTGATGTTAACCTAAGAGATTGTCAACCTTGCTGCACATATTTAAAAATAAGCAAAAATAAGATATAAGAGGGATAATTTGAATGATATACCAAAAGCTGACACAAGAAGAGGAAGCGAGGCAGGAATTTAAGGAGAGAGTACTGAAGGAAGTAAGATTGCTAGAGGTAGTGCAAGAGTGGTGGAATCACAACGGTATGGTGATCAAGAAAGTGGGAGGAGAGGTGTTGGGAAAGACATTTGGAAAGAAACCTCCCGACAATAAGGAAACCTGGTGGTGGAATGATGAAGTAAAGGAGGTGGTGAACGCCAAAAAAGATGCAAAAAAGATCTGGGAAAAGTATGGACAGCAAGAGGATACGGTGAGGTACCAAAGACATAAGAAACAAGTAAAGAAGGCACTTACACAAGAAAAGGCACGAGCATTAATGACATGTACAAAGAGCTGGAAACACCTGAGGGGGAGAGAAAAATTTTCAGAACTGCAAAGTCGATGAACAAGAACACCAAAGACTACTCCCATAAAAAAACAGGTTAAGGATGGGAGTGGAGTGGTTTTATGCAACGAGGATAAGATAAAGAGAGGTGGAAATAATATTATGAGCACCTGTTAAATGAAGAAAATCCTAAAAAATTCTTTGAATGAATTCCAGAACCTTAGTATGACACATTCTATTAAAACACACAGTCATGAAAAGATACTAAAAGAATGGAGAGAAAGAGTTATTGTGCCAATCTATAAAAAGAAAGGTGACATCCAGGATCGTGCAAACTACAGAGGAATAAAGCTAATGTCTCCCGCCATGACAATCTGGGAAAGAATAATGAATCAAAGAATTAGAAAAGAAACATCTGTAGGTGAAGAACAGTTTGGTTTCATGCCAGGAAGAGGAACGACAGATGCAGTTTTGCCCTCCGACAGATGATGGAAAAACACTGGGAAAAGCAGAAAGGACTTGCACATAATATTCATAGATCTGGAAAAGGCATATGATAGAGTTCCACGCCAAGAGTTTTGGAGGTACATGCGAGTAAATGGAACACCGGAGAAGTATGTGAGGTTGGTCCAAGATATGTATGAAGGAGCAAACATGCAGGTTAGAAGCAGTGTTGGGTTAATTGAATGGATTCCAGTAAGAGTTGGTTTATATCAGGGATCTACTTTAAGTCCATATCTTTTTGACCTGGTAATGGATGTGTATATCAAGGAATATGAGATCAGTCTCCCTGGTGCATGTTGTTTGCTGATGACATCGTGTTATGCAGCACCAACAGAGGGGTAGTGGAGTCAAAACTAGAGCAATGGAGGAAGGTACTGGACGACAGAGGATTAAAGATTAGTAGGAAGAAGACTGAATACGTACGTTTTAATGAAGATCAAGACTCCGAGATTAGTATGGAAGGGACAAGGCTGAACCGAGTAGAAAAATTTAGGTATCTTAGTTCAACAGTGGCTCATGAAGGAAATTTGGATGTACAAATAACACACAGAGTGCAGGCTGGATGGAAAAATTGGAGAAAGATACAGAGAGAGAAGAAGACCCAAAACTGAAGAAAATCTGAACTTATTAATGAATGACTTCAAGACTTTTGAAGTGGAATCAGTAATACAGAAACTTAAATGCAAAGCACTGGGCTTTGACAGGACCCGTGAGTGATGAAAATAAAATGATACCACATATACTTACAACAATGGTTTACAAAACATGAAATTAGAAAACAAAACCTGGTGACTGGGCAAAGGAACTCCTGGCAAAGATGCGAGAAAAAAGGTGACCTCATTAAATATGGTAACGTCACTCGTAACAAAAAATATGCACATTCTCAATAGGCTGGAGAGCAATTGTTTGGATGCTTAGAGATACAAAAGCTGTTCTATTTTTTATTATTTTTTTCCAAATGCACGAACTGCACATTTATAACATTTGTGTCAGGACATACTGTCCAACAAAGTATGCATTATAAAAATCACCTGCTGACCGGTTTTTGGAAAGTCTTACGCCTGGTATGTAGATGCGATAATGATGAACGGAAGATGGAGATGCTTAAACACGTCCTTCGCACCGTTCCCGCAGTAATGGAACGCGATAGTGTCAGCTGGGCTCCTCTGGAAACCAGAAGCTGAAAGACTCAGATCTAACTGAATAGGAACAATCGAGACGGGAGGCAGATGAATGGAGATTTGTTTAAGTGAAACTACAGCGTCGTACAGCGCTGGAGTCTATGATGATGATGATGATGATGATGACAAAGTCACAGGATGTTCTACACTGAATAATGTGTAAATTCACACAGTTGAGGATCTCTCTCTCTCTCTCTCTCTTATGAGAGCTCAGAGAACTCCAGCATGTTTATTATAAAATACGCAAGACTCTGCAAACAGCAAATTATGAAATATGACTCGTACCACTTTGCTGGAGAGAGAGAGAGTAAAATACGTCAAAATGCACAAGTCCATGGTTTAACAAGCTACAACGCAACGCAAGTGCCGTGATGCAATCTATCCCGGCAAACCCACATCATCTCGCGACGAATGATTCCCTTCCACAAACAGCTAATCAAGGATTGTGGGAGTATTCGACGGGTAGGTAAGGGGGTGTTATAACCTCTAATCTATCATCAATCTGTTTAATGACTATGATGGCGATGAAGATGATGATGATGATGAGGTTCCATCATCAAAAGGTTTATTCTGCCAAAGTCAAGGCAGGCTTTAAGGACACATCCTTACACTCGGAGTAAACTGAGGGGAGATTCTATACTTCTTAATGATAGGGAGAGGAATCAGGAGTGCTCGAACCCTTTGCGTGTAATTACTTGATGACTGCCAGCGTCAATAGCTCCTTAGGTACCAAAAGAGCCACCCCAAGAAGATGCGATATTTTTTTTTTCATATGGTTTAGACTAATCACGGTGAGAGATATGGCAAAAATACTTGGTCCTCTCTCAGGTTTCAATATGTCTGTAAGATCAAACATATCAATATACGTACCGAAAACGTATATAGAACCCCACTGCAATTCTTTTTTATGACTGTGATAATATTACCAATACTGAAGACAAACAACTCTTTCACGAATAACAACAAAGATATTATTTAGACAAGCAAATCAGAAGGAATGACTGAGAGGTTTGTGAAACCTTACAACAGAAAGATGCATAAAGATCTCAAAATCAAGAATGCCATTTTCTTAAGCCTAAATGTATAGACATAAAATATGTAAAACTCGTGCTAATCTACCATTTTCTTTATTATTCCTTGCAAAGTTTGTAAAATACTTTGCAACAGGTACAACAGCACCTTTTCTATGAGACAGGATTGACAACGTCGTATAAATCTACATTCGCACAATTTTCATCATGTCAAGTTCTCTTTGGACGTCCAAATGTAGAGTCATTTCCTCACTAGGGTCGAACTAAAAAGGACTGTTGGTCTAACTCTCCTTTAAGGAAGTGCAGTGTGGATACTGAATGTAAGTAACAGAAACAAGGTTTCAAGTTTTGAGATGAATTATCTGTGTACTTCATGTGACGTAAAAAGAATTGAAAGGATGAGAAACGTGGAAGCACTTAGAAGTGGTAAAAAGATAAATTTAGTGAAATCAGCATTTAAGAGATAGGCCAATCATATAGTAAAAATGGACGTCAATACGAAGCTGAAAAGAGTGTATCATTAGGATGCTTTAGTATGAATGAGGGGAGGAATATCTAGCAAGCGCTGAATATAGATACGGGAAAGGAAAGGCCTTTTGTCCAGGAAAAGTGAGTATACGTCAAAGATAAGGGCATTCAAAACGCTGTTGATGATCCTGTGTGTGTGTGTGTGTGTGTGTGTGTGTGTATATATATATATATATATATATATATATATATATATATATATATATATATATATATATATATATATATATATATATATATATACACACACACACTATATCTATATATATATATATATATATATATATATATATATATATATATATATATATATATATATATATATATATGTGTGTGTGTGTGTGTGTGTGTGTGTGTGTGTGTGTGTGTGTGTGTGTGTGTGCATGAGAGAGAGAGAGAGAGAGAGAGAGAGAGACGATCCTGTTGACCAAAAGAAGTGTATATCCTTGACTATCGGGAAACCGTAAAGCTGCCAAGATCTCAATACAAAGTATGGAGCGCCAGATCGTGTTTAAGGTCATTAAGTTATTTGGCGATCACCGAGTTTTCTCCACAGATACAACATCCACTTTTCCTTTAAGAACCATCGAGATGAACTTCTCAGGCTACGTCCATTTTTCAACACAACCCATCATGCATTTTGTAGCTCTTTAAAACTTACCTTTTGCATGAGAGAGAGAGAGAGAGAGAGAGAGAGAGAGAGATCATCGTCTGGGAAGAAATTTTTCTCAGATATGCCAACGGCAGTATTTTGAATTCTCTCTCTCTCTCTCTCTCTCTCTCTCTCTCTCTCTCTCTCTCTCTCTCTCTCTCTCTCTCTCTCATCCATTTAATCTTTATTCTGACAACCAAAAACCGTAGAGTACCATCTACTCTCCCTCGCTCTACAATTTTCATATTACTAAACCTGCATCTCTAAGTAAGCATAAATGGAATGTCTTTTCGTTCCTCCTTTGCACAACCTTTTACCAAGACAGATTTTAGCTGCTTTAGTGAAGATTAGCTTCTCCGAGAGAGAGAGAGAGAGAGAGAGAGAGAGAGAGAGAGAGAGAGAGAGAGAGAGAGAGAGAGAGAGAGAGAGATTATTTAAAAACTAAAAATATACTGTAACTGGACATGAGAACATTAATGTGGCTTGGGTGTGAAATTAACTTAATACCTCGAATGGGAACGCTGAAACAAAAAATAAAAACCAAAGATGTAGCTGTGTCAGTAGTAGTAGTAGTAGTAGTAGTAGTAGTAGTAGTAGTAGTAGTAGAAGTACTATTACTTTCATTTGCAACCCTAGTTGGAAGAACAAAATGCAACTATCCCAAGGGCCCCAGGAAAATAAACATCCTTAGTACAGAAAATGAAACTGAGAAGTAAAGAATAAAATATGAAAGAGAAATAACAAAGGAAAACCGATAACTTAAATAACCAAAATAAAGTGAATAACAAATGAAAATAAAACCGATAACTTAAATAACCAAAATAAAGTGAATAACAAATGAAAATAGATAAGACAAATAATAAACATACTGGGAATGAGACTCAGGTTGGGCTTCAAGTTCTGAAGTTCCAACGGTTCAACTACAGGACTAGGGAGACCGTTCCAAAACTTGGCCACAAGAGGAAGAAAGTTTCAAGAAAATTGTGTGATGCTGAACATTACGGTAAAAAAAAGTTTATACTGTCAGAATTTAACGGTGGATTTGGTATGGCGTTTAGGAAAGTACAATCTTGGAATACCTGAGTGGAAAAGATGATTAGAATTATGAAATATCTTATACAAAATGTACGTGTAAAAGAGTAGTATATGAAGTTGAATACAACAACAAACAATAATAATAATAATAATAATAATAATAATAATAATAATAATAATAGTAGTAGTAGTAGTAGTAGTAGTAGTAGTAGTAGTAGTAGTAGTAGTAGTAGTAAGAAGAAGAAGAAGAAGGAGAAATACTCACAAAGAAAAACTGACAACTCGTAGGAAATTTTACAGGGGACAGACAAGAAAGATATTTTAAGTAATGTAAAAGTAACAGTAGGAATATTTTCCTTATTATCCTATGAAAAATTCCACTGAACTAGTGAGGAACCTGCCACTGAATAGACTGGGTACAGGTGAAAATGAAGAAAAAAAGATTAAATCTTACATAAATTAATTATAAAATTGAAACGGAGAATACGAAAAATTTCAAGAAAAGAAGTAAGCCTCCTAATATAAGATTTTAGCCATTTTTTTTTTTTAGTCTCAGGGTACCGCGATGCTACTAATTTTTAAACATGACAGCATTACTAACTGAAGAATATCTTTATCTTTCAGAGAGATCTCTCATATATAAATATAAATATATATATATATATATATATATATATATATATATATATATATATATATATATATATATATATATATATATATATATATATATATATATATATATATGTCGAGTCATGTAGCATAGGACCAACAAGATTGCTTATCCATTACGACATTTCTGTGAAAACCATTTCATATATGATGAACGGAAAAAAGTAATAAAAACATCAATGGCTCTGGGTGATATGAAAAAATTATCGGTTAACACCACGCCCCGTAGGGAGTTAGTGCCGTCAGTGTACCTCATGCGGTGCACTGTAGGCATTACCTAAGGTTCTTTGCAGCGTGCCTTCGGCCCTTAGTTGCAGCCCCTCTCGTTTCTTTAACTGTACTTCCTTTCATATTATCTTTCTTCCACCTTATTTTCTACCCTTTCCTAACAATTGTTTCATAGTGCAACTGCGAGATTTTCCTCCTGCTAAGCCTTTCAAACCTTTTACTGTCAATTTACATTTCAGCACTGAATGACCTCACAGATCCCAGGGCTTGGCCTTTGGCCTAAATTCTATGTTCCATTCAATTCAATTCGACAACAACACTGAGTGAGTTTAGAAGGAATTAGCCTTGTCCTTCGATAATAATAGAAAAAAAAGTGATGGCGGAAAAATGTAAATTGAAACGTAAATGGCTTTAGGTTCTATACACTGACTATAGCTGGGAATCCATATTCCTTCTTCCTTGTACCTTCTTCCTTATTCCTTCTTCCTACTGAAAGTGAAATAATTCGATTTGTCCAATTCTCACTTTTAAGAAAGCTTTTTCCACCTAATTTAAACCAACTACATTCTTCCGGTAGCAGTTTGTATGGTGGACCTATTAACGCTTAAAAACCCGATTTTACTCATATATCCCTTCCAGGCAACAAGGTCAACACAAATTAATAATGTTGATTAAAGGATTATGAAGGGGGAAGGGATGACCTACTTCCGAAACTCACCCCAGTACGGTATTTGGGCAAGTGTACTGACCCATGACCATAATATAAAGTCTCACTGCCGCCACTTCCTGTCATACTATTATTAAGAATAATAATTTCAATATGGTAGTGCTAAGTTCTTCCTCTAGCAATCTTCCCACCGCTTTGTACAGTTAGTTTCACTGTAATCTCTAAATGGACGTTAACTGTCGCGGCTAACCAAGATTTTTGTACTTCAAGACATACACACACACACACACCCGGTAGACAGGAGAAGGAGACCTTTATTTTAATGTATTTCCATCTATTTCTTTATATATAAAAACAGAACAGACGTTACTTTCGAGGTAAATTGTTACGAGGAAGTGCAACGAAAAGACATTAAAAGATTGAAAAACAGCATCCTACATTTTCTGTCACTTAAGACAAGCGCAATCTGATCAGAAAATAACATGTTGACGAAGAAACTTTTGAGAGGTTGTCCGTAAGTGAACAAAGTAAAAAATACAATTATTTTCTAATCATAATATCAATCACAATCAGGAAATGTGAACAATATAACTTTGTCTTATGTTTTTCCAAAGTATAACAGTCTTGCACCTTAGGAGAACCAGATTTACTATCTGTTTTATTTTACTTTATATATTTTCCTCTCAGAATATCTTCATTCCAACTTAGACTCAAATGTAATTTATTTCTTGTTCAAAAAAACTACACAATCCTGCCAATTGTTGATATGGATTTAGCTACAACCTGAGACTTATCAGTTAATCAATACACTCTAGCATTTCATAAAAAATGGAGGATTGTTATGAGCCTATTTAAGGGATTCAGAGCCGATGAAACACGGTTTCGGCACCACCTTTTCATCAAAGCATCGGATTAAGGTGAAAGTTGGGACGTGTATATTTTATAACCCTACCTAATTTTTACAAGTATTATTATGTACCTAAGTTCGATAGTTTTGATATTTATAGAGTAAAATAAAGTCGCCGATGCCGGAACCGAGAAAATCACATATAAGGATCTTAAAACCATTCGTGACGTAAACATAATATGACGTCATAAGGCTCCGCCCATCCACCAGGTAGGAAGTAAGTCACTAACGCTTACACGGTCTAAACTTCGCAAATTCGACAATGGCCAGCAGGTTGTCCCCGTGGTTGCAAGACTGCAGTTTTGCTATGGCTTGCCACTTTATATACAAGCGAGAAGACCGATGGCAATTTTTATTATAGCATGAATAGGCAATCAATTTCTATAGTGGGTAATAGTTACTTGGCCACCCTAGAAGTGTGGGCAGGAGCTTTTAGACAATCCAAGGCCACGAGAGACAAGGTCTACCCAATTGGGTGGCGTTGCCTCCCACCTGGGAGGTAACTACGTGGGCGATGACGTATCTTAGAGGTACCTGCTAAAAGTCCCTTTTTCGTTTTCTTTACGGCAAATTCACCTGCTGACCCAATAAGGGGGTAGACAAAGCTCCGCCTACATGGGGGAGTTAAGGGAAGTGAGCAGACCTTCTCTTTCTCTTGGCCTTGAGACAATCCCGTCATTTTGAGGAGGAGTACTGGAAGTCGGGCAATATACATGAAAGCATGGAACCAGTCCTCACTGACATCATCGCTAGCGACGATGAGGACGGGGATGATGACCTCTTCCTCGAGAGTGACGGTGAAGACATTTTGTAAATAAATTCTATATAGTGTTAGACGTTTTATTTGTACATTTAAAACATATTTATTAAAGCAAAATGATTATAACAATATGTTTCTCATTCAAACTGATTTCAATATATTTTCATTTTCATGCATATCAATATAAATCGTGTTACATTTGATTGATATTAATTAGGTAAATAATAGCTTGCCCTCAAAACCTTGACTCCTACCATTACCTTTTATTTCCAGCGAGTACACGAGCGCTGTTTAGGGTGCTGTATAAATAAAAAAAGAAAAAGAAAAATAGCAATGGGTTACATTAACTGAAGTAAAACAATGGCGTTGACCTTTACACCTCTAACACCTGAAGGAAATGAGGTATCATTGCTTTTCATTTGAATACTACTTCTAGTGACCGCTCCTGACTTGCTGCGTATAGAAGGCTATAATGTCGAAACCTGAGGTAAAACAAAACGGATTGTCTTTTTGTATTCCCACTCTGAATAGCTGCAGATCTGACAAACGAGCTACAGACTGGTTCATTATGTAGATGAATTACATACATTGAATTACTTGTAAAGTAAAAACAATACAAATATCAAGAAAATGGAAAAATTCCAAGCTAACAATTTAATCCCAACAACTGCTGTGGAAGTTGCGATGAAACCTCCACAAAATAATAATAATAATAATAATAATAATAATAATAATAATAATAATAATAATAATAAAATTATTGAGAATGATAATGCAATCAAGGGGACGACGACAATTCCTGCTCGCCACAGTGAAGAGACGTTTTCCCCGTATGTAAACTTCTCTTCATTGTGGGTGGAGCCTCATGACATCATAGGTTACCGCCAATGTTGTGTTCAAAACCCTTACCTGCGATTTTGATGTCTCTGACATGGGAAACACACTTTTACTCTGATAAGTACCAAAACTATTGAACTTAGGTACTAAGCAATACTTGCAAAAATTAGGTAGGGTTATAAAATATACACTTGCCAACTTTGCCTTAGCCGATGCTTTGATAAAAAGGTGTTGCCGAAAAACCGTGTTTCATCGGCTTTGAATCCCTTAGTAGCCCCCATAATAACACCTTACTTAAGTTGTCAAAAACATTAACTTCTTCTGCTAATAAATCATTCTATTATATAATCTCCCACACAATCAAAACTGAGGCCCCCATATGTTACAAAGGAGTACACAGCCCAGCTAAAATAGATTTCGGTGTAACTTTGCTCACATCCGTACTTTTAGAAAATTTCAACCTATCATACCTATTCCTAGGTTAATTACAGGTTTTTATCACAGCATTTCTACATGCTTCATAACAATTTGCAAGAGACTCTGCAAGTCCAACTTCTTTTCTCTGTTGCTCTCCTGGCAGAAAGACCACTCTCTAGAGCTTTCTGGAGAGATAGCCTGGTTGATCACGTCAAGGTTATATGCTGAGACCTGCAATAGGTATGGCCAGATTGATGGAAAGTAAAGACCATTACATCTGAAAAGCTGGTCAATGTCAGATGGGACTTACGGTATGTAAATTTAAATTGTAACAGATCACCAGTCTTAGAAATAAAAATAATTTTCTCACAGTGACAACAATGCATTGGATGTAGCACAACACATTTTTTAAAATGGATATCACAAAAACACGAAAAGCGTAATCAACGGAACTAATTAAAATCGAGTCCCCATTCGAAAATGGATAAGGCGTTGGAAGGACATTACGTAAATTTCAAAATTCCGTAATAAAGACGCACAGATATCTACAAAAACGTTACATAAAACTTTCTATTTAAAACGTAACCCTTTATTTAGTGAAGAGAGAAGAAAGAAAGGGTGAAGAAAGAACTAATCAGAAAAACAGACAACTTTCCTTTCGCAAGGGAAGCAAAAGTAAACGACTGAGCCAATGCAGTATCATAAACAAAAGGTTCGCGTGATTATGAGACTCACATGGCTACTCGCCTTTACAACATACACAAAGGGACTGTTATAAAGAGGGAAGCCTCGCTGAAAAAATAAATGACACAAAAAAGTCTATTCGGCCAAGGTTCTATCTGCAGAGAGCCTAGACAGCGGTTAAAACAATGGACATTTCCTTAATTTAGTTTTTCTCCTTGGGTCGTCTAAATGTTTCCAACGACATACTTAAGTACAGTAAGACGGGAAATTACTGTTTCTTGAGTTTGTTTTTTCTTTTTAACGTTTTTATACAAACCAGTGACAGTGGAGTGCGTTCTAAAAATAGTAACCGTTTCGAATTTTTCGTAACCTGAAACCCCACGAGTCGATTCAGATATTCAAAATTCATACTCATTCATCCAAAAATCTCTTCAGATATCCAAAACGTGTTAAATTTAACTCATACAAGGAATATTTAAAAGTAACATCTAAATTAAAAAAAAAAACTCATCCTTAAGTATGTATAAACACCGGTAAACTTCAGGAAGAAATAATCCTGGTGAATTAAAAATAAAATCGAAGTGTGTGTGTGTGTGTGTGTGTGTGTGTGTGTGTGTGTGTGTGTGTGTGTGTGTATATATATATATATATATATATATATATATATATATATATATATATATATATATATATATATATATATATATATATATATATATATATATATATATATATATATATATATATATATATATATATTTCATAAACAAAAGTAGAATATAGCAATAAGGCTAAAATGATGCACGAATATTGACAACACAAGGACGTTTTTACATTTGTAGTTTTAATTTATTCATATGTATATTTTATATGAATAAATTGCAGCTACTTCCCAATATGGAATATTTTTCCTCTTCAAAATAGGTTCTATAAATAACGCATCTACAAATTCTGATTTCAGTCTCCCGCAAACAAGTTTTCTTCAATATAGTCTTCTCAACCATCTCTGTGATTTTCAAATCCACAGGCAATCATAAAGACAACCCTGCTGGGCATCCCATTTTACATGATCAGTGTTACTGTCACGATTTAAGATACCACGAAACGAACATCAAATCTTACCTATTTACTTTCAATGCTTCACTAGGACAAAGGTTTTTACCTTTCTCTGGAATGACTTATACACACACCTACATATGTAGTTTTTTGTTCACAGAAGTAAAATTTAATGGAAACGTTAATAAGCAATGGATTATCTTATCCTAACGAGTTATTGATATTTTTGTTGTCACGGAGAAATGTTTAATTTTGCTACAACGTGATATTTGGGTCAGGAGAAGAGTGACGTTCCTTGTTTATTTATTATATCCTCGTATAAGCAAAATTATGGTATACATCTATGACGTTAAGAAGGACATTAAATCCCTAAGGGAAGGTAATCGTCGCCTTTTGCCTACAAGTTTGTTTAAAGAAAACCGGGAAACGAAGAATGTAGATTTTTACAATTCCTAGCAGACGAATAAAAAAAGATAAGGCTGTAGGTCTTCCTTCATTAAGCTTCTCATAAAGGAAAAAATAAAATTCAGTACCATGGAGCTGACGGACATAAACCTAGATCAGCATCAGAATACCCAGGCTCTGGCTTACTACGATATTAGAGTGTATTTTCCACTCAGTCTTTTGCTTCCTGTGTATTAATATACCACACATACATATATACATATACATATGAATAAATTAAAACTATAATTATATATATATATATATATATATATATATATATATATATATATATATATATATATATATATGTGTGTGTGTGTGTGTGTGTGTGTGTGTGTGTGTGTGTGTGTGTGTGTGTGTGTGTGTGTGTGTGTGTGTGTGTGTAGTATTATGCATGTGCATTTGTTTGTATGAAGTAAAATTCGGAGTTGAGACTTGTATTGTTTATGTTTTATCTGAAGCATACATAAGGGCCTCGTTTTCTCTCAAGAACCGGTACCATAAACTTCTAGAGGGATAATAAATGGGCAGGTTAATCCAACAAAAGACACTCTACTTCTTAAAAAAATAATAAAATAGGTAATAAAAATGCTTGACAAAAAAGGGCACCGAACAAAACAGACGGACGAAAAAAAAGGAAAATATAATGAAATTCAAGTACAATGAATTGTGATGGAAAGAAAAGACAGAAGGACTGAACCAAGACGCTAGAATTTCCTTGGGCACAAGAGGCTCAATCGAAGGTCATGTGAAGGCTTTCCCTCTTAAAGAGTGGTTCCAATAGAAACATAAACTCTTCTGCTAGCCTACTGGTGGACAAATCATTTCAACTCTACCTTCGCATCTTCCTATTCCCATTCCTACGTTTTATTCCTCATCCTCCTCCTCCTCCAACCTGTCATTCTTCTTCCTCCAACATACTATCTGCCATTACCTAAAGAAAACATGGTTGGTATTCAATAATCCTTTTGTTTCCAATGGCTTCTAATCGCGGGCCATCAGCAATGCAGAAAAATTAGAGTACAAAAATTGTTAAGAGCTTCTCAATACAAAATATCTAATATAAACTGACTTCACTAAACCAAGATAACCAAATATAGTACCATATTTCAGTACGACTTAGCGTCAGATCCTAATATTCTGGATCCTTAAGCTTATTTGCTAACCGCTCATAAGTTCCCTGAACTCGGTTGTTCTAAATAAGAATTGTTAAAAAGCAGCAGAACAGCGGTTAAGAAATATATATATATATATATATATATATATATATATATATATATATATATATATATATATATATATATAGATAGATACATAGTCACTCATTAGTTAAAAATTGTAATTAGAATTCAGTATAATAATATGGTGGCTACATACGAAATAGATGAAATGGTCTTCAAGAGACATCATCTGCTTTCAAAAGTAAACGTTCTGATAATACAGAGACATTTCTAAGGAAAGATAATATATTAACTCACGCTTTTATTGCTACCCTTAAACAATTCACCTTGTATTCTAGTCACTTATTTATATTTTCACCTATTTATCTATTAATTTATCTTTTTTTCTTTTATAATAACTTATCTCTTTTCTCTGTATATCCAATTATCTTCTGGAACTTCTTTCAGATGACAACCATATTCTTTGGAAGCTTGAATTTCAGTCAATGGCCCCTGTAGGCTTCTTCCATATGAATAAGGGTTTGTCTTTTGCAATGCAATAGTGATAATCATCTAAATTCACTACCTGAACCAATTCGTTCCACATAATGTAAACAAATCTGGAATAAAAGAGTAAGACCAAAACGCATTGTTCGGCAAAAAAAAAAAAAAATCATCACTGAAAAGCATCAAGGAAAGATTTTTAATTAATCAAACACCTTAATTTCTAACTTCTATTTTTTGATCGGGTGTAAAAATTACCACATATTCGTGTTGAAAAAACAGACAAAAAATCAATACCAATGAATATAACTGAAATGCAGAACGGTATACGGGACCCCGTTGAAGCTTGAGGTTACTTAACGAAAATACTTTATTTCGAGAAGGTGAGGCGACAAATTAGCTGTTGGATAAGAAAAGTATCAAACTATGTTACCTCCTCATTTAAGACTGTGAGATATGGTACACAGAAGAAGAAATTCTGTGTCTCTAAAACCATGGCATGATGCAAACAACATTAGATCCAAGCTATTTTTATATCACAAGGAACGTTAGTCGAAATATTTATATTGTTGAATTCATATCATGATTTTTTTTATTGATGATATGCTACCTTGTGTTAAGACTTCCTTTACTGACTGTGAGTTACACGTATATTCTCCATATGTTTTTCAGGACATCTTTTTTCGGAGGTTTATAGCAAAATTCTCATTTCGAACACCGTAAATTTCAAACACACTTACTTACGAAGCATTACATACTCTGGATAAAACTAAGTGGAAAATGCACTTCCTATCTGTCTTGCTTAAAATTTCAAGTTCCATAAAGGCCAAGCTGCAAACTATGCTACCCAGAATCTCTTATAAGTTTTCAAATCTAAAATTGTAATACCCCAATTGTCTGAAAGCCTTGACTTCCATAAAAGAAGATAGTAATCATATGCACACAGCCACTAACCAATAATTTTAGACAATATAATACAAGTTATGCCCGGAAAAATATGTACATTTCCGTAAAATTGCGAAAACTTATCAAATGTAATCTTACAAACTTGGCCGTTAACTGTGTGTTAATAGTTAGATATAAATATTCAAGGCAAAAAAAAATTATAATAATAATAAACTATACAGATAATACATTCACAGGATCAAAAAGCTCAATCATGGCCAATTTACCGATCTCCACTGGAATTAATTATCAGAAACACCGTCCAAGAGAGTTATTTTAAATGAAATAATAAAGACAAAAAACAATAGCAGATAAAATTAGGATCAAATTGAGCTTGGTATGTGTCTAACTTCTCTAGATTTAAGGGTAACATGACAAAGTGAAACAGAGCAGAGTCATTTGTGTCTTCACAAGAGAGATGAGAAACTATATATTCAGAAATAATTTACACTGTTAGGGAAATACGGGAAACGACGGATAATCTGATAACTTAGAGAAAAGGAGTAAAACGGAAAAGCAACATAAAAATAGGACAAGGCGACTGAGAACAAGAAAGAGAAACGGAGAAGAAAAGATAAGTTACAAATAAACAATGACTGCTAAAAGGTAAGACAAGAGTGATAAAGGCGAGAAGGTGAATTACTGGAGCAAAAACAGCAAAGGCAGATAAGGAAACGGAGGAGGTGCTGATAATGGTGAAGGAATGATAATGGGAGATAGAGAAGAGAACGGATAACCTACATAAAAAAGGAACAGAAAAATATATAAATAGACATGTAAATGGTCGATGAAAATTTTAAACATTTACATGTTAAGAAACAGCAAGAAAATACGAGGTGGCAAACGAATGTAGGAAGAATAAAAAAAAATACCTGCTGATATAAATTAAGCAAGATAAAGAGAGAGAATAACCAAACTAGGAAGATGAAAATATAGAACGAAACTAAGAAGAGGAAAAAATAAAGCGAAACTAGTAAGAGGAAAAGAAGAGGAAAAAGTAAAAGAAAGTAGGAAGAGGAAAAAATAAATCAAAACTAGAAAGAGGAAAGAGGAAAAATAAAACGAAACTAGGAAGAGGAAAAAATAAAACGAAACTAGGAAGGAGAAAAGAGGAAAAAATTAAATGAAACTAGGAAGAGTAAAAGAAGAGGAAAAAACAAAACGAAATCAGGAAGAGGAAAAGAAGAGGAAAAAACAAAACGATACTAGGAAGCGGAAAAGAAGAGGAAAAATAAAGGTGGAGACATCCAAAGGCTTAAGACTTAGGTTATAACTTATAGGAGGAAATCATAAATATTCTATCAATAAAATATCATTTCAGATAAACTTTGAGAAAGAAGGTCTTTAAACAAATTACTTGATTATAAACAAATACTAATAATAATGTGACAAAAGCACCATGGCACGTGGCAAAAAAAAGCTTAACGTAGATGACAGGTCAATTTACGAAAAGTTACGTAAATATAAAGTGAAGAAATGAAAACGATATTTGCCTGTGAAGCACGATACTATGTCTGCATGCAAGGCCTGCTGGCTGTCCGAGAACCCGGTAATAATGACAGACAAGGAATATTGCAATTCTTGGTACTGTTGTCTGCATTATTTGATCGTGTTCTAGTCAATGGTACGGCAGAGAGAGAGAGAGAGAGAGAGAGAGAGAGAGAGAGAGAGAGAGAGAGAGAGAGAGAGAGAGAGAGAGGGTGGAATGGTAAATGGTACTACTTGTCCAAAAATCATGGTACTACTTGTCCAAAAATCATGGTACTACTTGCCCAAAAATCATACTTAAATTTAAAAGATAACCAGTAAAATGGTTACTTTAAACTCTCTACGTTCCTTATAAAATAAAACTAATAGAAATCCCGTCCTTAGGTATCTAAACAAAACCCAAAATTTAAAACTTTAAGTTGCTGTGAATTCACAGGCTTTCATTTGATTTAGACAAGAGTGAGCAAACAGGTGAGCAAACAGAAGCATTATTAGCCTCACGGTGACCATTATTGCACCTTCGCTCTGATGCTGGAGCTGTGTTATTGGACTTAACTAAATAGCATAATAAAGATAGCTCACTGTGACGTTGATTCCAGAAATCGGAGGAAGTTAATTACCAAACATCATATTAAGTGTCTCAGTACTACTATTCTTAAGATTCTGTCTACAATTACATATGTGCGTTTCTTAAGGCAGCATCTTTGTCGTTACTAAAACAAGCAGAAACTGACCAGAGAATAGGAAAGGAGAAAGGTGAGAAAGTATCACTCCACAGATGCCAAGGCATTATCTCCCAAACTGAATATAAACGATAAAATAGATGCATAAGGTTTCGTTCTGTTTAGGGAAACAAACATCTGCCCAATACCTCTTGTTAGGCTTGTTTAAAAATTATGACCAGTAATCTAACAGCTAAAAGCATTCCAGCATCCATCTACTTGCACATTTTCTAAGCACGGTAATGTCTGAGAGAAAGGCTGAAGGTAGTTAGCAATCTTTGGAAAGAACTTGGAAATATTCACATTCTGTAACCTACTCATTTCCTTTCTGCACCTTTACGTTTTCACTCCCCAGGGTTGGCAAGCCATTTACAAGCTTCAAAGCCTTCACTTGAGGGTCTGTGTACTATAAAGGTAATTAAATGTGTATCACGATGGCTCGACAGATCACTAAAGCACATCCTATACTATACTTCATATAAAATTAGTCTAATTTCCGACCAAAGATAATATTTCCAGAGTTCATTCCTTCCTTCAGATTTTTAAGAATTCGTTTTTTACAATAATGATTTCTTTTAATTCGATTTCACCACTTGTCACTCATTCAATTTAGACTCGTGCCTCTGGCTAATTCTAATCTACAATAAAGATATTGATATCTATTTTGATTTAAAGTCGACTTTTGCTGTCCCAAGAAGTTATAACTTGCTCTCTCTCTAATGCCTTTAAAATCGTCAATAGTTTCATATCCCCTCCTCGCGCCCCAGAAGGTTTTAATCAATTGGCTTACACGAAACAAAGGCATCTGGTAGACATCCCTTGAACAAAATATTGCCTTTTAGACTCGGTCAACTAATAGAGAGAAAAAAAAAAAATTCAGATATCTTCTTCTGAGTCCATGCATAAGATGAACAGCAACTGTCAAACAAAGACCCAATGTACTCGAGAGAGAGAGAGAGAGAGAGAGAGAGAGAGAGAGAGAGAGAGAGAGAGAGAGAGAGAGAGAGAGAAGCCGGCTTGTCAACAGTAAGCTCGTGGTAAACAAAACATACTGAAGAAGGAGCAATCTTTTAAATATATCTCTAAGGAAACTCATAATGAAATCAAGTCAGGAAAAGAATCGATAAGAACTAAATCAATATAACGAACAATGCTGAGTAATCTGCTTTTTGGCCGTAATGAAACAAAACAACGAGACTACTAATTGCCAAAGCGCCATGTTCCCTCATGATAAGAAGAAAATAGCAACTTCCACTGCAGCTACTGAAAGAGGGTATAACAGATTACTGTTCTCCGAAGAAAAGGGCAGGAAACTCAGGCGATAACATAACAGAGGACTCCTTAGCGTAGATGTTTAAGGTTTAAATACAAGGTGCTTCTTGTTGAAGGAAAGTAGAGGACATACACCCATGTTCAAGAGATAGCGAAAATCATTTCAAATCTGATATCGTAAAATATTAAACCGTAAATTATATTTGCCATTAGTGTGAGGAAAACAGATATCATCGAAAATAAAAACTCTAAGTAACAATACCAAGATTTTCAGAATAAAAGTAACCTATTTGAGGAACTTACTCGCTGGACAGGACAGATCAGGCAAAAATTTTTAAAGATGCAGTTGACTAAGAAGGTAGCGTGTTAACAAGCAACGACATTACTATAATGAGAAGAGTACAATCTCACACACAAACACACACGCATCTATTTAAACTCCAGCCTGCAAATTATATATATATATATATATATATATATATATATATATATTATATATATATATATATATATATATATATATATATATATATATATATATATATATATATATATATATATATATATATATATATATATATATATATAATATATATATATATATATATATACATATATATATTTTTGCACACACAATTAATAGCAGCTTACTCCATACAGCAAAAAATATTGAGCCAGATTTATCCTCTGACTGCTGAATCAAAGGTGAACCCCCTTGGCAGAAACATAAAACGCAACCTTTTCATATATCTACCAAAACGACCCCTGGAAGCACTTTGACCCCCTGCAATGCCAATCTTCCTGCCTAGCGGAATGCATTCGCTCCCAGGATGGTAAAGCCTCCAGCTTCTTGCAGACCACCAAGCCTACGGCTTCACGATTTCCCATTTTCTTTCCGTGGCAGAAATAAAAAAAAAAAGAACACTATCTCGAATACCTCTATTTGAATTTTGATTTATGAAAATTTGATTATAACGCCAAGCACCAGGACACTATTAGCCACTCGGCGCTTAAGACAATGAAAACAAGGCGTTGGAGTAGTTGGACAACAAACTGAAAGAAAGGATGTGGGAAAAGAGGTAAAAGAAATAGGCTAAAAAGTGGGTGTAGCTTGGGGACGAAGGGACGCTGCAGACAACCTTAAAAAATACCAACAGTACACCACCAGATCTACACTGATGGCACTATCCCCCTACGGGGCGATTACCTATATTATGGCTTTTAAATATGCTACAGTATACAATGCCGCGTTGTTGCTTTTTAGAACTTCATTATTGTAAAGATATACAATTATATTAAAAATGGCCACGCGAAAAAATGGGCGACTCCTTTTCAGAATATGACTAAGTAAAAATTACCTTAAAAAATGGGCGACTCCTTTTCAGAATATGACTAAGTAAAAATTACCTATTTACATAATGTCTTAAAAATCTGATGCAGTGCTTTCCATGTAACTTTACATCAGTTTAAATCATATGCTAATCTAGTAGTACTAAAATAAATTATAAAGCGCAATGGGGAAGAACGATTCCCCGAATGCACTACAGGATCGGGGGAATTTATATACAAGCATCCTCAGTTCAAGGACTAGGTTACGTTCATTAAATCGCCATGGAAGAGAAAGTGATTTTTTCCGCAAACTAGTATGAAGGGCAAAGAATTGTGGGCACCTGCCGAGGAGCATAGCATAGAAGCATTCCATTTCGGGACTCTTTCCCGCTTACTCAAAGAGAAATCAAGCAGGCGGCTAGGTGAACCTCATGATTGGTAGTGACAATAAAATACTGCAGACTGCTAAGAGTTCCAACACCAATGCAATGACCCATCAATCCTTGTCATTTTGCATTGACTGGACACGCTTTACATAATTTATGATAGTTTCTCAGTTCGTTGAATAAGCTGACCTTCTTTACGAAATATATATTCTACAATTTTCCATTTCACATACGTTAAAAGTCAGATTTTGATTAACTTAATGCTGATCAGTTTTGGGCATGTATGGACGATAAACAGATTGCTGCGCATTGACGATAGCCGAATCTATTTTCTGTAGGTGTAAGAAACCGTTATTATTACGGAAAGTTTCTATGCAGGTATAAGGATAAAGAATGTATAAGGTACCGACTACTATCTTTTTCTCATCTGGAAACCGCCCCCCCCCTCCCCCTGTTAGGAGAAACGGCTGAATGTTGAAGAAACATGCAAACACAGACTTACTTGCATACTTCCATATACATACATATATATATATATATATACATATATATATATATATATATATATATATATATATATATATATATATGTATGTATATAATGAATCAACAACAATTTGAAATATACTAAGAACTGTAGAAGTATACGCCATCCCTGATTTTAAACACTCAAGACGCACTCATAAGGCATAGACACCCAAAATCTGCAACAACGAAAAGCGTTATACCTTTCTCTTTTACCCAAAAATGAAACTCCTAATCCAGGGTAACGTAAAACAATTTTACAGAGAGAGAGAGAGAGAGAGAGAGAGAGAGAGAGAGAGAGAGAGATCGCAATTTCGGAGCGGATTCTGACTTTTCCTTCGTCTGATCTGAAAACAAAACTTCACAGGTTGAAAAACATTTCATAAATGATATAATCCTTTGAGTTGTTTGCCAAAGTGTATAAATCGGTGACAAAAATAACCAACACCACATAATATTAGAACTTCAACAATTACCATAAAAGGTAGCAACCGAAAGAAATTAATGATAATTATGAAAAAGGTTACAATAATAAAAATAGTGCTAGTAAAGATGCAGCTTCGATATGGACCAAGAATATTTGTATTTTGACACTATATAATATTACGTAACTTTTCTACATATACGGATCATCAACGATTCAGCAGGTAATGTGTCAATCTGGCAATGATCTTCGTGTGTTTTCTGTATTCACGTATGTGTATTTATACACATATACACGATATATATATATATATATATATATATATATATATATATATATATATATATATATATATATATATATATATATATATACATACAGACATACACACACACACGCATTACGTCACAAAGTTGGTGAGGGAACGCGAATTTCAGAATGAAAGCAATTACATGCTTCCTGAGACCCAGTTTGCCAAGACGCGCTTGTTCCTTGGTTTACCTCAAGACAGACGATGATGGACCTTGTGTTCTAAGCATCATCACTAATAAATGATTTCGCTTGCCTCCAGACTGGGATGACGATAATGATAACGGCATTGCTAATCTTACCAGGGTCCTATTTCTTTCGATGTACACAGATTTGACCGTTTCTCCGTATATAATAACTCTACTGCGAGAACATTTTATTATATTTTCTTATCTCTCTAGGTACGTAACACACCCATTCCTCTTTTAATTTCACACATCTTCTCACTGTACCATTATCTTTTAATATACTTGTTACTTGTATTTACTTACTCTCTTGCTGTCATTATTTTCTAAGATACTGCAAAAATTTATCTCATGTCAAAGCTGAATTTTATGGAAATGAACAACATACATATAGCCATCAAGTATCCGACATGGTGGGACTTAAAGAATTCAAAGTTGATATGGTATGTCAGTCAGCAAGATAGGCCTGTGTTTGTCACCTAACATTATATCCTTATTCACAGCTTTTCCTTAAACTTTTCTGTTGAGCACGACTTTACATCTTTGTCCACTATGATTTAATCTCTGAAACTCAGATGTCTAGTGACACTTACCATAGTATTACTGGCTTCAAAAGCACCTCTTCTATTCATTTCCTTAAAAACATCAGTACAGCAATCTATATCAAGCCTATTAATAATTCAGCAAAAATAGCTACTTCCGCTTGCAATACTATAAGAAATGAAGCGAGACGTTTAAAATTGTATTCCACTAATCGTACTCTCTTTTTCCTATTTACTTCATTTATAACAAAATAAAAATTGTCAATCACAAAAATATGGTAAAGACACTGCGCATATATATATATATATATATATATATATATATATATATATATATATATATATATATGTATATATAAAATATATATATATATATATATATATATATATATATATATATATATATATATATATGTATATATAAAATACATATACATTATATAATATATATATATATATATATATATATATATATATATATATATATATATATATATATATATATATATATATATATATATATATATATATATATATATATATATATATATATACATATACACACAAGTTAATTATATAGCCTGTACGACTTGGAAAGAATTATGACGACCGGTAGTTGCCATGGACTACCCAGTCCATTTAGGTGGAACTACCTTCTTCAGTGGCAAGATAATACGGGCCACCTAAAAGGAGTGGCGCCCTTGTACACTAGATCCTAAAGAGGCCGATCTGGAAATCTCGGCCCGTGCAACGCGTCAACAACTTTTTTTTTCCTCTCTCTCGGAAGGAGGGAGGTCTCTTAGCCTCTGATTAAAGGGTCTTCCACAAAAGGCAGTGAAGCTGCACACCAGCAAATGAGGCTCACAAGTTGCATACGTTAGACAAATATGATCTAGAGGTAGTTGCATTATATTACAGCAGTTTATGTGCTCATATATATATATATATATATATATATATATATATATTTATATATATATATATATATATATATATATATATATATATATATATATATATATATATATATATATATATGTATATGTATATTAGGAGATAGTATAATGGCATCGGAAAGTTTAAAAATAACGTATAATATATATATATATATATATATATATATATATATATATATATATATATATATATATATATATATACATAATATAGCTAACACGAGCTAGCTGTTATATATATTTATATGTTAACCTTAGGCCGTGTTAACTATATACACTATATATATATATATATATATATATATATATATATATATATATATATATATATATATAGATAGATATAGTGTATATAGCTAACACGGACCTAGCGTTTAACATATATATATATATATATATATATATATATATATATATATATATATATATATATATATCTCCAGGGAAGCATAGGGAAAGGCGTCGTACTCAGGTACATTTATTTTGCCTTAAACGTTTCACGATTCATAATCGCATCCTCAAGGCTATAATAAAGATACAAACGAACTTAAAACCAAGCACTGCATAATCCATTAAAATTACGCAATATTTAATCAAATTTAATGAACATCAGCATGTAGAAAGCTTGAAAATAATTTATGAACAACTTAAAACAGGAAATTATACTAAACATTAAAAATATGTACAAAATATCTATAAGATTCTAAAAACAGTAAAAAATATTTAAAAATTTAAAACACTAAAAAATTTAAGGCTATTCTGTACCTTATCCTCGCAAAGGACGGGCAGTGACTGAAAGAGTTTCGTAAAAACAAACAACGCACCTTAGGCAATAAACAACTGTACAGAGGAGGATTGCATATTTAAAGACGGAACTATCTTTTTTATCATAATGGACTCCAAGATTGTTAGGTCGTTTTCATTATGTACTTGACCTATAATTGCAAAGTCCTTATCTTCAATGTATGCTTTGCATGACCAAGAATGGTTCCTAATATTTGACTGTTCGGGATTTGATAATCTACTGGCCGTTCTAAAACTTACGCCCCTGTGGGAATCTATTCTCACCTTGAGTAGCCTCTTCGTACAACCCACATAAGTCCCGTGATCACATCTCGGGCACGTATATTATAAATAACATTAGATTTTAGAAGAGGACTAAGGCGGTCTTTCATTCTGAACAGGGATCCGATCGTTAATGGATTTTTGGAACTATTTTAGGTTTACGGGAATTCTTTTTGAATTATTGTCAGGAACTTTTTCCTGAAAAGGTCATCATGTAAAAAAGGGAAGCTGGCAAACATTTTTCAATTTTGGTCGCTATGCTTCCCCTGGAGAGATGTACCTAGAGCTGCAGCTCCGTCTTCTAGGATATATATATATATATATATATATATATATATATATATATATATAGGCTCTTGTTAGCTATATACACTGTATATATATATATATATATATATATATATATATATATATATATGTGTGTGTGTATATGTGTGTATATATTTATATATATATATATATATATATATATATATATATATATATATATATATATATATATATATATATATATATATTACGTCATTTTCAACTTCCCGATGCCATTATACTACCTCATAACATAAGGAAAAGAATATTAGCAAGATATCCAACAACATCATCACATTAATTTCCTCTCACCCCTCTCAATTTAATAACAGTAATTTCAGGCATTATATCACACACCTTGAAGACTCACACTTAACATATGCTTCTACTAACGTTATGCAATGAACATATGCCCTAAAAACAATGCAAAAATCAAATTATACAATCTATCAGGCATCTAAGTCAAAGTTATATTTGTCACAAATGATACGCAGCAACTTGAAAGTGGTCAAAATCGAATGAAATTTTTTACATCGAATGTTCCCTTTTTCCATCGTTATCTCTTTTCTTGGACAAAAAACCCTTCACATGGTACGCCATGAAGCTGTATTTGCCTATTAGTATGTGGGTAAAATATTCTTTCATCTAAATTTATATGACTAAGAAAATGTATTGGTAACAGGGGTGACCGATTGGTTGTAAATTATCTAGTGTCACAGCTAACACAGCACCTGATGCCTTCTTAATGGGAAAGGTGACAGTTATGAAGTGTACTGAGCCCCGAGTCACGTGCCGGGTAAAAACGAAAGAGCTGTGTCTAATTTTGTTCACAATCATTACTTGATAAAAAAAAAAAAAGAAAAGACCGAATATACAGACTGTTTTCATAGTTAGTAAACTGTTTTATCCAATAAAATATTTTAAAAATTCATCTTTACTCTAAAATTCTTTTTTTATCACTCTCTACAACAATCGCCCTTCATGACTACTGTTTCCCGAAGGATTAGACCACACTGAAATGCCATGCCATGGTACTCGACCATATTGAAATGTCATATGAAGCCAACACAAGGCTCAAGTAACAATAATGTGTTTATTTCTGAGGTAAGCCATAAACAGAGGTTTAAAAACTAACCAACAGGACGCAGAATATGCTTTCAAATACTCATCGACACAAACCTACAAGTTACAGGGATTCCAAAGATATGAGGTGTGTATACGTTAATTCAACTTGCAAGTGCGTGAGTATTTACATATTTGAAATGATGCCGTATTTTGTGTACATGCAAAAATAAAAAGTATTTGTAATCTTATCTTTACGTATGATTTTCAAAGGATTCATTAACTCATTAACAATGAAGACAATTACACAAACAGTAATTGCCCATAATTTCTCAAACGAACAGACAGGGATCAAATTTATCACTCACTGGTGTGAAACGATGTATGAATACGATTGTTACAACAATTTCTCTTGATGTGTAAATAGTAATGCTACATGATAAACAGTAATCTATCACTGTTAATGTTATAAACATGACTTCAGTGTCTCGGCGCTTGCAACAGCCCCCAAGAAGTTAACAAATTATAACGCAAGCTTTTGCCAAAGAATGTTTCTGTATAGAAATTCCAACCTCTAGTCAACATAAAAAAAGGGGGGAGGATCTTCAGAAAACAGGAATATGGAGTTAAGATCCCCAGTTAAAAAAATAAGGTAATCGAAGTAAACTTTTACAAGCTCTTGAATAATTAAACAAAATTTTCCGAACGGGCCACATTTTTGGCCAAGTCTTTTTTTGTCAAATGTAATATGACTGGCGGACAGAAAACGCAAAAAGAGGCAACCATTCTCGCTGTCATCGGTAGCTATACGGCCGTCTTAACAAGATCCATCTTAAGGTTAAAGTTGAAAGAAGAACCAATGTAACGTTGCAGTACAAACAATCACTCGTGAAGTGAAGAACAGTGATATTAATTAGAATAACATAAACTAATGCATTTAGAAATAGTGCCTGGGAACATTTTAAAGAAACAATTCATCTTCGTTGAAAAGAACATAGCTGTTTAACAGAAAGTGAAGAATGTTTATTAATTCCAAAGATTTCTTAAAAACTGTCTGTAAATGAAACAAATGCCGTGCCGAGAATCATTTAGGGCAAGGACAAACAAAGTAAATAAATAAACAAATATTGTAACACGTACGTCAAAGGTGGCAGAAATGTCTGACTGGATGCAAAAAGGTCAGCGGTAGAAAGTTATGAAATTTAGACTTAAGCAGAACAAATAAAAAAATGCGCCGAAGTTTCTTCGACGCAATCGAGTTTTCTGTACAGCCGCTACAGCGTATAATCAAAGCCACCGAAAATAGGTCTCTTTCGGTGGTCTCGGTATAATGCTGTATGAGCCGCGGCCCATGAAACTTTAACCACGGCCCGGTGGTGGCATGTCCTATGTCGTTGCCAGATGCACAATTATGGCTAACCTTAACCTTAAATAAAATAAAAACTACTGAAGCTAGAGGGCTGAAATTTGGTATGTTTGATGATTGGAGGGTGGATGATCAACATAGAAATTTGCAGCCCTCTAGCCTCAGTAGTTTTGTAAGATCTTTGGGCGGACAGAAAAAGTGCGGACTGAAAAAAGAGCCGACGGACAGACAAAGCCGGCACATTAGTTTTCTTTTACAGAAAACTAAAAAGGGTCAGACCTATAACTTATGAGTAATGACGCGAGTTAGGGGAGAAAGGGAAAATCGCTCAGGGTTATGGATGATTAATGGTGCGTTTTATCTAGTTGACGTAATAAGCTTGGGAAAAAAGAGTTCAAGTATAACTAACGCCATGTACACCAGTGTGACTTTCACTCATATAAGTAGTAAGGTGGACAAATACGCACCTAGATATTTTTTCTTAGCGAAAAATATCTGTTATTTACGTTAATTTTCAGTTATTAAATGTTGGATTATAAAGACGGTTAGAAGGAACCTCATAATGAAGAGTGTAAAAGGCATAAAGGTAGTAAATGTAATATATACAAAATCCTCTACGGGTAAACTCAAGAATAAACATAAAAAAGATTTAACGTTGTGAATGTTAACAGGAATCAAACAAGAAAAGAGGAAGCATTTAATTTACCTATCTTAATCAGCATTTAATTTACTTATCTTAATCAGTCATTCTATGGACTTGAAAAAGAATGGACCAGATGTTGTTATATAAAATGTCACTTTATTTCTAGTTCCATCAAGTGATTTAGATATTTCTGCAGACACATTATTTCAGGACAATTAATACCAGTCTGACGACACGTTGTTTTTTGTCTGGATATGTTGCCATCACGTTCGCAAACAACTCTTTCATTTATTTTTCTTGTACTTGTATATATCCAGCCTCTGTGCCCTGACTTCAACAGCACTTGTCTAACATGTCAATTTGGTTTACTCTTATGTTGCGTTGATTGGTTTTCTTCATTCAATTAAAAATCAGCCAAACGAGCTATACAACACTGCAAGGCTATTTAGTTTGATAATGGTAATACTACTGTAAAATTTAGAAGTAATCATGAATGACATTGCAAAATATTTATCACTGCATCAAATTTCCACGATCAATTCCCCTTCTGATTAATTAGCAAAAACAACATCTCAGCGAGCACGTAAAGAGAAAGGGGAGGGGGGGAGGCTTAGGGGGAACACTCGAGCTTGTGTAACAAAAGAAATCTGAGAGCTAATATGTTGTGATGACTCTAGGCAATTTTTTTTTTATTGATTCTGCAGCAGAATATCAAGTGATGTTTCATGATTAAGGTTCCCAGTGATAATTTGCTGCGATTGGGAGATCAGATTATGGATTATTTGTATAATGATTTACAGAAAGTGCTCCAAATCACAAATAGGATTAACAAGACATGAAGCCAGAGCTCTTCAAATCTTGGAATAAGAAAACCAACTGATGGGTATCTTTTAAAAATATTTTTACGCATTTGCACTGCGTGAAATATAAGATGTTTGAGATTTTAAGCCCTTTTCATGAATTTATAATGAGAAGAATAAAAATGGTTGGACACAAAAAGATGGTTTAAACTGGAGTCATGATAGAAACTTGACAGCCCTATAATACGCAAATAATGCAGTTTAACTAAGGAAAATACCACAAGAAGTACAAAGCTTCCTCTACAGAAAGCCCTGTATCTAAAAAAGTGAGGAAAAAGACGAACTTAAGAAAACAAGTAAGGGCGAGGACATGGTGTGTACTACCGGATAAAATAACACTAAATGGAGAAAAGACAGTTGAGAATTATTTAATATTTTGTCCAAAGGATTTTTGAGTCAGCCTTTACTGAATTTGAGAATAAATCTTAAAGAAGAATATTGGGAGTCAGATGGCAAGAAAGAGTGAGAAAATAATTATACCATAAAGAAATACCGGAAGATTAATACGTAGTGAGATAATGAAGAAGCGGAAATAGACATGTCTCGGACATGTTCTTCGGACATCCCATGGAAGGATAGTTCGTGATAGTGTCACTAGAGTTCCTCTCGGCACTTGAATGATGATGTTGAGTTATCTACCTATCTATCTATCTATCTATCTGTCTATCTATATACACAAATATAATAACATACATACATATACATGTGTGTGTGTGGGTGTGTATGTGTATAGGTGTGCGCTTGCTTGCTTGCGTGCTTGTGTTAGTGTGCATGTTGTGTGTATGTGTGTGTATAAATACCGCTGCACTTACTGGCATATATTTGAGCTCGGCTGTTAAATTCTGTGTACAAGAAAAGACGCCCATGCATTGTGTACCAACACCAACGAAAATAATTTTATACCCTTTTTTTTTTTCTTTATCATCACATTATAATGATCACTGGGGCGTACAAATTAGCTTTGTGGTTTAACACCTTACTTCCTTGATGCTTCATGATTAGAAAATAACTATTCTTGAATGAACCCTCCCAGTTTCCTGCCAATTATCCAAACAAATAAAATTTTTTTGTAAGGAAAACGAGAAGCTGGAATCCAAGGGAAACGACCCTAAAAATGTATAAATATTATAACAATTTTCTAAGATACTTATTGGAATATAACATGAGTAAGTCATTACTACCATACAATAATTTATAACAATGTTTGAAAATACTTAATGGAAAGTAAGTTAAATAAGTCATTACCTAAAGTACATAAAATCGAAAAACCTATACACATAAAAAAACTATTCATAAATAAACACATACCGCATATTATCTTCTCAAAGTAATAATTAGGCCTCATGAAAAACCATGACAGAAAATGAGCTTCGGCGCTTTTATAACTCACAGGGGAAATTAAGAGTAGAACTCTGTAATATGGCAATGCACTTATATGCACGGATTCGCTCAGGTGCGTCTGGAGATTGCAAGCATAAACCAGTCCCCGAGGGTAGCACCAACAGGGCAAGATTTTGGCGCGAGGTTATGTACACTTATTTTTACATAGTTCAATTACTCAGGGACGTTGCTCACACACACACACACACACACACACACACACACACACACATATATATATATATATATATATATATATATATATATATATATATAAATATAAACACACACATATATATATATATATATATATATATATATATATATATATATATATATATATATATATATATATATATATATATATATATAAATATTAAACATTACACACACATATATATATATATATATATATATATATATATATATATATATATATATATATATATATATATATATGAGTATATACATATATGTATATATAATTATTTATGATACCAGTGTCAATAAACGGATAGACGTATTATATATTCAAAACATGTCTTTACTCAAGATTCATCTTCAGATACCAAATGATTTACAACCTAATTATTTACGCTAACACAATCTTGTAACATAACAAACAACACAGCCGCAGCAGTACCAAGTTGTAACTGCAATAAAATAATAAAAATATTGGCCATTGATGCTTTTTAGTAGTCCAAACAAGTACTTAAAAGGGTAAACTACGGCAGTTAAGACGATTAACTGGATCATTGCCTTAATAACACTGCATAATATGATTACGAGATACGTTCACATCACTTACACGTAGAAATCTTTTATGTGACTGATATGTATGTGGCTGTGAATGTGTGCGTGTGTGTGTGTGTGTGTATCTGCAAAGGCGCTTGAAAATACTTAGTGTTTCTGTGTCTTTTAGGTAAAACAAAAAACAAGCATAAATATATAAATAAATAAAAAGCAAATATAAAATATATGAACATATAAATAAACAAAGAAATGAACAAATCCAAGTTAAGGGCATAATAAGAAGCAAAATAGGCTACATCGTGACAAGATCTAAAATAATTCAAGAATTCGCCTCCAATCCAGGGTATCAGAGGGTATTCTACAGTATATTCTCCACTACTACTGTTTCGCCGTTGAGACCGAACAGTCTTTCAAGGCCCTTTTCTTGGCTACGGCATACTGCGTTCTCGTTTTTTTGCCCGAGTAAAGTTAAAACACCTAGGGGGAAAATCTTTGTGCAGCATTTTCAGTTTTCAAATATCCTCCGGTCCTACCTGTAGCAACCCAATTAACATTATCCACAGAATTATAACAGGAGACGTGATCACGTTCACTTCGGTTTCATATCTGTCCAGTTCTTCTAACAACTGGAAAGCTGAATGAATTCTGCATTGTTTTGAAAATACACTGCCTGAGTCTCGCATGAATTAACAAGCTATAAATATGCAGAATGACTTTCATTCTCTCATACAGCTTCATTCATCTGAATATTTAAATGAACTCCCGCCCTTCACCCAAAATCAAATTCTTATATATGAACTGCCCGCTGGAAGCGAATTCTAAAATTTCCCCTAATAATTTTAAAGGGTTCTTTACCTCCATTCCATTTCTACTCATTTGGCCAAACCATAAAACATTAAGTTTAAAAAATCATATTACCTTCAAAATTTAAAAAATCAACATCATCACTAATCTCCTTTCCGGATATTTTTATATCCTCTATCTTTCCCTATTTGTACAAAAAATCTGACGAACGAATTATGCCTTTACGTGAAAAATCCTCTTAAATTTTCATAAAAAGAAAATCCACATTGGTTCCTAAGCCTAATTCCTCACTTCTTACATAACACTGAATGAGCTTAAGAACATGAGTATCCACACGAGAGGCCTCCTTCAACACCATAGCTCTCACTCTCATTAAAGAACTCTATAAAAACCAACGATTCTTTTTCACGAGAGAGAGAGAGAGAGAGAGAGAGAGAGAGAGAGAGAGAGAGAGAGAGAGAGAGAGAGAGAGAGAGAGAATTTACTCTTTTTCACGAGAGAGAGAGAGAGAGAGAGAGAGAGAGAGAGAGAGAGAGAGAGAGAGAGAGAGAGAGAGAGAGAGAGGATTTAAGACCAGATAAGTGCGCGTGAGTTTCGACCAAACTTTAGATGACAAAAACCCAAAGGCGAAATGGAAAAGGTGAGTGATTGCTTAAAAGTCTTCCAGAATAACTTCCTTCTTTTTCTTCTTACAGGCCACAGGGGAGGGGATATTCGTGGATTTAAGCACCTCTTTCTTTCAGAATAAAGATGGATGACAACGTACACACTAATGAAAGTAGCACTAAAAGCTGGGAGCTGGCTTTTTTTCTTGTGTATATACAAGGGGAGGGGATATATAACATACACATATGTGTATAAATATATATATAATATATAATGAATATATAATAGCTATATATATATATATATATATATACAGTATATATATAAATATATAAATATATATATATATATATATATATATATATATATATATATATATATATATATATATATATATATATAGAGAGAGAGAGAGAGAGAGAGAGAGAGAGAGAGAGAGAGAGAGAGAGAGAGAGAGAGAGAGAGATTATTTAACAATCATAGATCAAAACTTGATTACATTAAAGCTCCACTTAGGCATCAACGACATTAGTAACAGAATTGTTGACAGTATATAATATATTTCAGAATACTGATCATTAAGACTGTGAGGAAAGCAATTATGGTAAATAAAGTTTTATATTTTCTCAATGCATATTTAAACCGAACCTTTTAAAGTAAATATGTACTTAGTTTAAACTACTGAAATACTTTGATAAACAAGTAAATCTCAATTTTCAATAAAAGTCAATTTTATCGACGAAGACTTAAGGTACGAAAAAATTCCTGCAAAATGAATACATTTTTCTCATTGTGTCAAAATTAACTGCCTGACCCACCTAAATGTTTGAGGGCGCTGTTATGACACTACTGATTAACTGACTTGCAACGGTAAGCCATTTCCTTCAGGTTATTTGACTAGGTTAAGTAGAAGCTCAAGAATGGAATTTGAGAAGTTGTAGGTTTTCTGCTGAAACTTGAAATTTGCTCTAAACTAAGGTTTAGATGAGAAATTTCACAATAAAACAAAAGGATCAAATCGTTATCATCTTCGTTATATACTTCCTTGAATATTTCATCTTAAACTTTCAAAAGAATTTTTCTTTGACAGTCAAACGGATATAAACTTTAATCAAACAATTTACATGGTTCGACATAAATGAACTGATCAGATGTCATCACTGCAATTAGATATTTAATATTTATTTGACAGAAGAAAACATCATAACTATCTCATCTGTACGCAGCACCAAGTAAAATGCAGAACTCACATATGGCAACACCGCTTGTCTTATGAGCACAGACATGCGATATTTCGCTATGTCTCTCATTTTGTGCTACAGTTCCCAGAGATAACATATTGCAGTGTTATGGACCAATCTTCAATCCAGATAAGAGAAACATAAGGGTAAATTTCTTTCAGGAGAGAGAGAATGTATCTAACGCAAATCTTACGAATGGTTTTACCCCAGTGGGGTGAGGTTTACTTGGTGGAGGCCTTTCCGTTGTGATGATACAACTTTCTGAAGGAATGAGCAATATATTAGGTATCATTTGCTAACAATGAAGGCTTTATAATACAACGCATACGTCACTACATTATCATCTTCATTACAATTATCACTGACCTTCCAGCTTATATGACAGTGAGTAATGATGGTCATATAATCGTGTACGTTAATAAAATTCAAATGAAGTAAAATTTTGCTATCCTGCTTCAACAGCAGTGACATTACAGGATGAAATATATATTACTAAAACTTTTTCCATGTGTTGCCCTGGAAATACTGTTGACTTTTCCAAATTCCTCTTTCGAAATATATCTAACGAAAGGTCTTTGTTTGCGTCTGAAACTGTGACATTATCCTACTTCTGCACTTTGTCCCTGAGCTTCAAAGATTTACAATAGTTCTAAAAGTTTTTAAAGTCCCAGACTTCTGAGCAAAGGTATCCTTTGTTTTTCTGGGGAGCTTGTTAATATAAACTATTCATGACTAAAATGAAGAGCAAAAGTATTAAGGTAAGTAAAGATGGTAACTGTTGCATTTCCTGAAAAACCTGTCATTTCTGCCATCACGTCATTACAACATTAAAAAGAAAATCTTTTTGATAACTTAGGGAAAAGAAAAATTCCTTTTATAAGTCAATATTAAGTGACTTAACTCTGAAGTCCTTGAGAGTTTTTCCCCCAAGCAAGGGAATTATTTTGTTATAAACATATCGAGAAAGAAAGAATAAGAAATAAAAAAAAATATGACTACACGTTCTCAGTTCTTTTATCCCTCAAGGTAACAGGAACAACGAATAGTTTTCCCCTTTCATGTTTCAAAGTCGTGGAATAAGTCTGGATGACATGGAAATTATCTTATGCTGTTCCCCTTTTCGCCCAGTAACCATCTAAAACGGAAAACCACTCGATCGTGAAGTTGCATCAGCCACTCGTCAATGGCCCCTTAGAATGTCATGATGGATGCTCAAAGTTTCAGCAATGAAGAAAATAATGATGGCGTTTATGAGGATGTAAAGATACTGCTATCTAAGAAAATATACAGTGATTAAAGATTAAAGAAATCTTTGATGTAACTGTGAGAGGTCAGCGAGAATGGTATACAAACGTGTTAAAAACCTAATTAAAGCTATCTAGTCTTGTGTACTTGAGACAGATACATCAAAATTCGGGATGAATGGCAAAAGCTTGGTCTTTTCACACTAAATTATTCCGTTACGCAGAATATGCCAATTCTACCTAACTATCTAAAAAAAAAGTATACCTGAGTTTAACCAGACCACTGAGCTGATTAACAGCTCTTTTTCAATGTGAATGTTTACAAAATCTAGTGTAGCAAAGATAATAGCCATCGATGCCGTTTCCCCTCCGGCAATATAAAATTATTAACTACTCGAGATATCTGATCATTCAAAAATGACAGTTACCATGAATTTCCCAAGATCAAAATCAGAACATGGGAACCACCATTTCTGTATAAAGTACAAAAACAACGTTTGTATCTAACCGTTCAGGTTTCATGTCAGAATATGGCCTCGGTCGGCCCGTAGGAAGTTTGATTAAAACTTACGTCTCATTGCAGCAATATGAAACAAAATCCAGTATGGAATAATATGGAAAACCTATCAGCACGAAACATCCTTAACCTAAAACTAATCAAGGAACCAAAAAGCTATCGTCACTAGTCTAATTTCTATCACAGCATGACCAACACATATACCGAATGTTTGGTAACACCAGAAAAGTTATTTAATGAAGAGAATGAAATCGGATGACACAATATGCCAACATGAGCGTCTTCAAGAAAAATTATTTACAAAATACTCACTGGAACAGTGTCAGTGTGTCAGTGTTTGTTACGTCACTTCTGTAACTCAACTGTACCTGCAAAATAGAGAAAAAGCAATTAATCCCTGTTTTAATTTCCTTGTGAGAATACAGCTCTCATAATTTCTGTTAATGACATCAGAAAACGGTTTCCATGGAAAACATGAATATTCTGCCAACAAAAACATCTGAAGGAAAAAATCATTGTCCGCCCTTGAATGAATCAACTTAAAATATATAAATTGTGACAAAACGTTGTTGCTGAGAGAAGAATACTTATTTACTTCATCAATTAATAACATTCTGTCGTTCAACCGCACTACTAATAAACGTTCTACAACCGTCAATAAAAAAGTGATTTGCCTGTTTTGTATAGGTATTATATGAAATCAACGTTCATGTAAAATATATATGAGAAAAAGGCCGGTTCTTTTTGTACTCCATTCTTATGGTCTATCCATATAAATGTAAAATAAACACGTAAATTCCATTCTGAACATATATAATATACTAGACCTTACTTTACCCCAAAACATATCAATTCCTGTAGGCATAAAGATGAGAAAGCATTGAAATGAGTGTGCCGAGTTACTCCCAAACACAATCTCCCGATGCACAAGAGCTGTAAAACATTTCATTAGAATATTTTGTCTAAAGGAATCAACTTCATTCCAAAGAAACAACGTGCAATCTCATACCCTACATCACTTATTCAGTCCTGAAATACAGTTATAAACTTTAATTATTCTAAGTATTTTGGGACATTACTCCTGACCTCTCTTGCAAACACACTGAAAGGAAAAAGGCTAAAAGTCACATTATATACAGGTAAGCGGAAAGCAAGAAAATATGAAAGGAAAAGAAATTTGCGTAATTTTTAGTAAATATAGACAAATGACGACTAGCTCGCATCTGCGTGCTTTTATAAAAGCGGTGTACAGTTCAATTTATTCCACATTCCAATCCACATTATGCCATTTACCATACTGTTTACTGTGACCTAAACAGAGAAAACAGAGATGACACCGCTGCACGAGCAGCAAGGAGAGATGATTCATGCTCAGCCTAATTCTGAGAACGAGAAACAAGTGTTTCTACCTTTCGCCCACAAACACATTCGCGTACCGCAATGATTGCCACTGCTATCTTTTGTTATTTTCTTTTTCTGCTACACCAATTCACATAAATCACAAAACGCGTTGTTCCGGACCCTTCTTACAGTAAAGTTAATGATAGAGAAATATGCAAATTTCACTGCTTCAGACCCTGTGATTTAGCGAACTATATAAATAAAAAAAATATCTGGTCGATGTAGGCGTCCACAGCAAATGTCTTACAACCAAAACCATGCATATTGAACATTACACGGTCACCTTTCTCAGAGAAAGCCATCCTGGGTACGTACACTATACACAAGAAAAGGCCTGTTGTAGAGAGAACACATCAGAAGCGTTTAGCTTGGGGTAAAGGAGTGTTGCAGTGGTCACATACCAATCTCGAGAAGTTTCTGAAAGAACATATTATTAACATTCCACTTTGAAAGTAATGGTAATAAGGTGGGAACAACAAAAAAACTTAATAAAAGGCCAGAGACCTTTTGCTTGCATGAGCTATGGGATTTGGAGAAAGTAAGATAGCACACACACACACACACAGAGAGAGAGAGAGAGAGAGAGAGAGAGAGAGAGAGAGAGAGAGAGAGAGAGGCCGCTTCCTAAAGCATCTCCTTCAAGGATGAATGACACCATGCTGAGAGGAATGTTTCCCAGGCAAGGAAGAAACCACAAGAAAGGTGAGGATGAAACAAATCTTTCAAGAATTTGTAAAGAAAGTCACAGCCACATGGTAAACCGATTTCAATAGACTTTCGAATCTTTGCGTGAGTCGGCATATATCTGGGCAAAAAAATAAATAAATAAATAAATAAAAATCGGAAACTCTGACCTAACTTAATATAATAAACCACATTAGTTTTCCAGCACCAGGAAAAGTCTAATCCCATTTCAAAGCAGTATTTATTTTATTTGGGTAATTTTCGAACACTCTACATCATCAACTTGAAGATAGCAATAATTACATATTCTAATTCTGTTAATTACTTTTTTACCTTGGAAAAACCCTGTTAATTTACTTATCAAAAAGTTAGAAATTCAATGAACTCTCTCACTCGACAAAAATTGAAATCAGCTGGCACAAAAGTCTCACAAAGGAAACAAAACACTGCGATAGAGTAAAACCTTCACGAAAAATTAAATAAATTATGATACTGAAAAGTAAATATAAAGTGGGAGTGAAAAACAAAGTGAAATTTTAAAACCCGGATACTACACAAAAAACAGGGGAGGCATTATTAACTTCTGGATTGACTCTATACAAAGGAGGTTTTATAATAATAAATATCAGTTAGAAACTGAAATTTAACCTCTCCTCTCCAAGAAAAGCATACCTCTTAAATGAAGACTTGTGGCCGATTCCTCCCTGAAACGTAACAACCATCCCGAACAAGGTGTTGTGGAAAAATGATCTGAGAGCTTGTGCGAACCGTAAAGGATTTTTTGGATGGGCCAATGTGGGTAGTATTGCTGGGAACACCGCACTTACACACGTGGGTGTTGCTGGGCTTCGGTTCTCTCTCTCTCTCTCTCTCTCTCTCTCTCTCTCTCTCTCTCTCTCTCTCTCTCAAACGATTAAGCATTCTGAGGAGTCAAACGTAACAGTGGTGGTGATAGGATGATAGTAAAAATACTATAATGGTTTGAAAAAAAAAAAATTGTATTTCTTGAATCTTTTTGCAACATGGAAAAACTCGCAATGGCACGCAAACACACAAATATGAGTTACATTCTTCTTAACAAAATAAAATGATACTTCCCGGGCAAATATGACAAAGTTGCTTTGAGTTAACATTTTCTAAGTAACAGGCTACCACCTAGCAACTACTCTTATCAGTCTTTTATAGCAAAGCGGCCGAGAAGAGCTATGCTGCAAAAAGCAAGCAAGGAAATTGTGTTAATGAACCTCTCCACGAAAGTGTAGATAGGTTATGTAATTCAGGAAATACCGACGAAAGTAGAGAATTTCACATTCAGGAAGTGACTTATACTGAAGATTAATCCCAACGGCTGACAGTAGTGTTTAACTTCCATCTTGTGTCTATGGGACTGAATTGCCAGATGTATACAATATCAACGAATGAATGGAAGAGGCAAACAGTCAGGAACCTCTTGAAAGCAATGCACACGGTAGTATCTGTAGAACAACCACAGGGACACAAGCTTAGGGGCGAGTCGAAATGCTTCCAAGTTGGGAGTTACAGTCACGTTATTTATATTAGATGGAAAGCCATGGACAGGTTATTAGATCCCCGAGGAGACCACTAGAATTAAAAAAGATTCCCAAGAGTGAATTGCTAGGAGTAAAGTTCTTAGGTCACCAGTTGAACTTGTATATGGTAGACACAGATACCTGTTTCCATTTCATTCCATATATATGAACATTGTTAACTAATGAAATGGCAAGAACTATTTGAAACCTTATTTATTATATCGATAGCAACGCATTCCTTAGTATTAAAATTCCACCCCATATTCTGCTTCCGAATCCAAAATTTCCGATAGATTTACTTGCTATTAAGGCAACTGTTAACCCAGTTTAGCAGGAGTCTAGGACAAACAACTAGATTTTGTTGGTTTCCAAGCAAACCAAATCTAGGAAAATTTAGAATAATGGAGACAACAGGAGATGTTAATGGTAATGAATACCTATCAAGCTACTCTATTAAAAAAATACGAAACATGCTACCCACAACACGAAAAACCATCACATATTTATGGCAGTTGTCCTTTTACCCAATCCATTATTAAAGCGAACATTTTAAAATTTACTTGGCTATTTTGAAAACTAAATATCAGCATATCAATACTTGTGTAATCACGGCTTCTTTAATAATAAGAGACAAGTAAATAGTATAATGATATGCCGGTGCAAATCTTTGAAAAATATACTAATAAAATAACTTGGCTTCTCGTTTATTCTTTACAATTTTCTCAAAATAATACTTGCCTCGTATGGCAAGTGAAGTGATCAAATATTAAATAAAAGCGTTTCTTTCTCTGTGGCAGAATTAAAGATGAAAGCCAGGTCAACCAAAGTCCAAATCCTGACCAGTTTCAAAATTAGTTGGCCGACCGTGGATCTCTGACACACCGCCAATAAGATTCTTTGCTGCAGTTGTTTAAGTCGCTCCTTCCCGAGTCCAAACCTAAGGTTCTTTCTTCTACTGTGAAAGTTAAACCAAGACAGATAACGGCACCTTGATCCGTCTGATTGATATGAATTAATTTTGCTTTTTTTACATTCAATACCGTATGTTTCATACCCTCTGCACCTTTTCTAGATTAGTTAGCCATTCTAAGAACGGCAGATAGTTCTTTACTGAGGACTACATTCTTCTTTCCTTTACCGAATACCTTGACACGATTTAAAAATGTTTGTGCAAACAACGGGAAAGGCAAAACTGCAACTTCCGTGGGAAAAGAGGAATCCTTCGAACCAAAAGGCACCAATAAGGAAAGCAGTCCAAAATACTCAGAAGCAACAGGAATATATATATATATATATATATATATATATATATATATATATATATATATATATATATATATATATATATATATATATATAATATAAACATACACATGTATATAAAGCACAATTATATACTGCACTTATATACAGTTTTTGTCACACAAACCGTGATATTTTTTTTTTATGTTCATTACTACTATGCCAAACTACTATGCCAAATCCGATAATAACTTACACCCAAGGGGAATTATAACGTTTGATTAGTGATTCGTCGCCAGTGGGATTCGAACCGCTGCCTGGTTTAGAAACAACTATTGATCACTAAGCCACCAAGTGATGAACAAGTTGATATAGACTGCTATACATAATCCTGTCGAATTCAGGAACTGTATTTAGAATCGATCGATATCAAACCACCTCCACAATGATGGTTAATTAGTAAGTTTGTACACATACACACATATATATATATGACTATTTATCACATCACTATGATTTTTTACGTCCTTTAATATCACACACAACTACGGAAACACATATATGTTACCGAAGGGGAATTTTTAGTTGGCCGATATATGTAGTCCTGATTCCTCGTCCGTGTGTCGATCCCACGGGACGGTGGACTTATTATCAACTTAAAAAAAAATTCCCCTTGTGAAAAAATATATTATTTCGAGGTAGAGTGAATTGGATATGTGTTTCTGATTATATATGTGTGTGTGTGTGTGTGTGTGTGTGTGTGTGTGTGTGTGAGAGAGAGAGAGAGAGAGAGAGAGAGAGAGAGAGAGCTACAATAACTAATTAACTTCTCGATTTCTGAGACTTTTTGGGTACGCTTTTTACTTCAAGCCTTAAATGAAGATGAAAAGTAAATGAAGATGCTTTTTCCTCCCGTAGTGAGAACTGAACCCACACGCGGTAGTAATGTGTGGGTTCTTATCTCAGTAAGGAAAAAAGAGCAACTCCTTTTACTCCTCATATGGATTCAAGACTTGTAGTGTTAGCCTATCCAAAAGGTGTGAAGTAATCAAGAAATTTAGAGTAAATTGCAGACTCTCTCTCTCTCTCTCTCTCTCTCTGGATGATCGAAGAATGAAATAATCTGGACTTCGATTTTTTTTTCCCAGAAATACTGGATCCCGCAGCTTTCAATACAATCCCCTACATTTTATTATTACTATTATTATTATTATTATTATTATTATTATTATTAGTAGTAGTAGTAGTAGTAGTAGTAGTAGTAGTAGTAGTAGTAGTAGTAGTAGTAACTAATGAAATCAACAGTAGTTTTAGCTGTAGCAGACACAATCTCAAATAAATTAAAGGAAAAGCAACAACAATAATAAAACTAGCCACTGTACCACGGCAATGGAACTACCTGAAAGCACAGGCTTCAAAATCTCGCAAGGACACAATAATTCTGATTCGGAGGAAAACATATAATTCTATATTAATGAGCGAACTCTAATCAGCAAACGATACTAATCTGGCTCATGGAAAGCCTCCGGCTGATTACCCTGAAGTGTAATTAAGTTTATACGTAATTAAATTCACACAATAAATTAGGTCAATAAGCTATTAGATTTGAAGTGAATTGAAGCTATTGAGTAAGTACAATTAAGCAAAAATAAAAATATGAACACTAGAGCTAAAGGGATGACGTAACTTAATCAAAGGATACAATTATAGCCACAGCAATAATGATTCACCTAATATGTTAAACTTATAAACAAATTAAGTAAGTAAATGATGACATCCGCGAGATACGAATAAAGAAAAATTATAACAAATTCAGTGGAAACTTAACCTTAAGAAGAGTTCTGTAAGTACAATGTAATCTATTTTACAGCGAAGTGTTTTGTTCTGAACTAATCAACACTGAGAGACTCCAAAGTAACTCAACTGTTTAAATTGGCAAATATATCAAAGATGTATTATTTAGATATTTTGCGCAAACTGAGCCGCATCTTTCAAATTCAAGTGCATTACTTCCACATTAATGCATAAATATCCTTTTATTTATTAAGTGAATAATTTACCATTAAAAATGTAAACATCAATTCCTACTGTCGAACACTGTCATGTTCCTTAATCAAATGAGCAATTTTATTAATGGAACCAGTATGTCATGGAAAAGGCTGATCAGAATGTATGAACATTTTTAATCTCTCTGGAAAACATAAAACACTGTCGAGGTATAAAAGGAAACTAAATGCATTATTATATTGGTATACTTGGTTAAATGAAAAATATAATCACTTGAAAAAGATGCACGAAGCCATCTCCTATCCATCAGTGGGATTTACGAGACAAAATTATATTCCGCTATACCAAGCAAGGCTATATATATAATATATAATATAATATATATATATATATATATATATATATATATATATATATATATATATATATATATATATTATATATATATATATATATATATATATATATATATATATATATATATATATATATATATACACATATACAGTATACACACACACACATATATATATAAATATATATATATATATATATATATATATATATATATATATATATATATATATATATATATATATATATGTATATGCTCGAAAATCACAGGAGATGCAGGTGATTTATTATAAGCGAAAGTCACAAGAAAATAACAGTCAGAAGATCCGTAACATTCGCTTTCGCGTTGATTCAGGCAAATACCCTGAGCCCCAACGATGCGTGGATATACGCGAATGCGGTTGGTATGGATCTTCTGACAGTTATTTTCCTGTGGTTTTCGCTTAGACACACATAAATATACATACATACATGCACACATACATATATATATATATATATATATATATATATATATATATATATATATATATATATATATATATATGCATGTACGTATATATGAGTCACGAAGGCAGGAGTATGGGATCTACTGCTTACATTAGGATCTCAATAAGGGATTCTATTACACCGTTCCTCAAGGCAGAGGTATCTGTTGGAGGGTGGTGAATCCTTGGAGACGGAAATGACCAGGAAATGCAACAAGGACCAAGATCATCAGGCCAATCTATTTACTGAGGACTGCTACCGTGGTGACAGTAAGCAGAGCAGCACGGACACTGCTGCCCAGAGAAGTGCAAATGGCTTATCGTATATATATATATATATATATATATATATATATATATATATATATATATATATATATATATATATATATTATATATATTGTACCTTAAGGCAGGAGAAAATCTTGTTAAGGACTGTGGACACCTTGGTGGGAGGATATGCCTGCTTTCCTTTGGCCAACAGCAGTCTTACTCCACCCTCCCAAGGGACGCCGGGAAAAGAAAATAATAGCCTCCCCATGACATTCACCAAATGACCACGGCACGGGATTTCCGGTCTCAACCCTCCACTGATATCGCTAAAAATACAGAAGGAATAAAACACTAAGTTTTGGGGTTCTGAATGTGCATGGATAAGGTGCAGATGTGTGTATAATAGCTGACTCGTTCAAGGGAGAAATCTGGATGTGTGTGTGTGCTTCTGTGCAGGAAAATAGGGGACAATAAGTGACACCTCACTTTTCAACAACACTTCGTCAAAAACTAATATCTTGCCATGAATATTAAGACTGTTACTTTCCTACAAACCTTTTTACTCTATGCAGACACCACAGGTCTTTACACAGAGACAACACATACTTTGTACCTATGTGGAATGGAATGGAAGAAATGGAATAAAACATTTAGGCCAAAGGCAACCACCAGGACCTATGAGGTCATTCAGCGCTGAAAGGGAAATTGAGAGTGAAAACATTTGAAAGGCGTAACAAGAGGAAAACCTCGTAGTTGCACTATAAAACAATTGTTAGGAGAGGGTGGAAAGTAAGATGGAAGAAAGACAGTATGAACGGTGGTACATTAAAAGGAATGAAAGGGGTTGCAGCTAGGGGCCGAAGGGATGCTTTAAAGAACCGTAAGTAATGCCTAAGGTGCCCCGCGAGAGGTGCACTGGCGGCACTTCTCCCTTACAGGGTGTACCTAGATGGACGACTAAATTCCAGCATGCAATGCTTTCTATTTAGGTCCCAAGTAAATATTTGTAATCCATAACCTTTCGTAAAGGATGAAGGGAGTCCATTTTGACGGGTATCAATCTCACCTGTTAAGACGAGTAGTCACTAAGTGGACACTCCAAATGACATACTCATCAACCTTAACCTTCTCTGTCTTCGAACAGACTGATCGTGTAATCTAATTTAAACTATCTGAACAGCTTTCAATGACAACAGTTTGAGAGAAATCTGCAAGTGGGAGCACTCGCCGAGAAAAAATTTATATTTCAAATCTTCGACAATGTCTTGCAATTAAAGAACGTTTATTATGATCAATGTTATATTAAAACTCTCAAGTAATACCTTTGAATATTGAATCAAATTTTAATACGCTAAATCCCTCTTGACTGCCGAGTAACTTATAAAATAAACATTTCGAGGATTTCGTTGTATTTACACACAGTTAATAATAACATTGCTACATAAATGAACCCTTTATTCAGAGCTTCACATTTATTCATAAACTTTCGTTATGCAAACACTCGCGAGTCGTATTGACCGTCATAATATATTAAAAAATAATTGTGACAGTGAGGTGGACGTTATCATAAACAAATGGAACAAGAATATATATATATATATATATAACTGTGTGTATATATATATATATATATATATATATATATATATATATATATATATATATATATATATATATATATATATATATATAATAATAAAAAGAATCCCATAAAAACACCAAAAGGGTAGAAATTATAGTGTTATATTTATATATATTTATTTCCCCCTCCCTCACTATTTTGTTTAAGTGCCTGTAGCGTCTGTTTTGTGTGGGTGTTGCTGTGGGTCATCTCACGTGCCACAATTTACTGGGTTCTCTTATAGCATCTACACCATGGCCTTTTAGTCATGGAAGTAAGTTTTCTTACTTAAGGATACTCTCAGATTAGGTAAAACTATTTACCTAATCTGATATTTAAATGTATTCAGGATTACTCTTTAACTGCTGTTATACCAATTGCCTTCTATCGCTTTATTCCGTTACATTACCTTTCATCTTTTCCGCACCCTCCCTTTTTGTACTTAATTGGTCTACTCTGTAGAAGCAGGCTTGCCAATGTCGTGGTAGCTGGGATTCTTATAATAGCCATTCATGTATCATGCCAATTATTCATTGGAAATTAATTTTGTTTTGCCTCAAAACTTACAGCGTGCATCAGTATCAGGTAAATTCATAGGCATATCTCCTTAAAGATAACTCAGCTAAAGTCCTGGGAACCAGGTAACAATAAACCAGATACATCTTCTAAAAGTGAACTGGTACATAGTGGTAGAATAACTTCCACACGAAATCTAATCCAACCCAAAAAACATAAGCTATTTTCAAAAATGATGTTCCGGCCCTCTTCAATTGTTAGTTAATAGTTCACATGATGATTCCAAACTAGGAAACCTTTCACCTAAATGGTTCGAATTATGTAACCGTTATAAAACCAAACACAAAATAATACTTTAAAACTAATGTGGAAGCTCAAATGATAACTTAACAGTGAACAGAAAGTCGCCAAAATTATGCTAGAAGATATGAATAATCAACTAACATTTTCTTGGTCAACTATCCGAAATTAGTGAAGCATAGGCAATCATGAATGTGCCATTTTATGTTAGCAATTAAATAAAATTAAGTAAAAGACCGATTTTTCTTTCCTTTACAGAAATAAACTTAGCTTCGATTTAGCTGTAAATCAACTCAGGACAAAACACACAAAAAACCTTCTTAACTCTAAAAAATGTTGCGCATCTTTATCTTTACAGATGAATAAAACCATCAGGATCCGATCTAAAAAGTCGAGCCTTCCTTATGTTTATGAAACATTTTATTAACAAAGGAACTCTCTTGAATGGCAGCAACAATTTTCATTAATTTCCCGGATGTTCAACTCAAATTACAACATAACAGATGCCTCATAGCAGATCACTGAAAATAGGCTTATGAATTTTTATACGTTGTGTTAAGCTTGATTAAATGCCATATCAAAATATTGTTCTGCTGACCGACACACCAACATAAATGTCATACTAGTAATGTTCATCCTTTTATAGGATGCATCGCATATCCGTAGATATTAACTTTATACGGATATAATAATAGCTAGGAGAATATTAATTATGAATAACATAAATATAAGATAGAAAAAAATAAATGAGAGAGAACCAGTGATAGATTGATAGATAGAGAGAGAGAGAGAGAGAGAGAGAGAGAGAGAGAGAGAGAGAATAATGAAGCAGAGGGAGTAACAACACTTCTTGTGTGTGTTTACATAGCAAAGCATGGGTGCCAGTAATCTAACTGTGAGCTTACCTTGCAACTCTCGCCGGAACTTAAAGACTTCCGGTGACGTCATTAGTCCCTCCTACGAAGGAGGGGATTAATTCATCTAATTACACCCAAAGGGACATCGTTAGATAATCTCCAGCCAATTAGGACATCTAACAAGGCGGGACAGAAGCTATGGTCCGCCTATTGTGGGATAGGCATTTCCTTTTCAAGAACCTTCAAGAAGGCAAGGAAGAAAGGAAGAGAGGTAGAACAGAAAAAGAACAGAGAAGATTGAAAAGAAGCAGATAGAAGAGAGAGAAGCAGAGAGTGAAGTCGAGAGCCTCAGCAGTTGTGGGTTGAGAAGAAAGCAAGGCTCATACTTCGATTCGTATTCATACTACTTAACTTGTATATATATTTAACTTGTATATGTACAGTGTTATTTTTACTAGTGTGATAATAAAGTAAGAAAACTACACTGTGTCTTCCTAAGCCTCCTGGGACTCAAACGTTACTATAACAAACAAAGCCAGAAACGATACAGCAACTATAGATGAAATAATAAACTTCTTTACATGGGCAACGAATAAAATAAATAATAAGAAAGGAACATCATAACATTTGAAGGTGGTAAAAACATTACAAATGGTGGCATATCATCACACGGACACGGTCTTCAATACCCGGAATTTAATTAAATGGATTAAGTGATCGATAATAGAGTAGTCCATTCTGCAAGATTAATCCTTTATCGGTCATAACAGTATGATGTAAGAACGTCTGGGGGTCGCATTTTCATGATTTATAAGTTAAAGTTAAAAGTTGTTACCATGCAAAAGATCACAACGCATTTATTAATATTTATTAATCTATTTACGACTGCGATCAAACAGAGAGAGAGAGAGAGAGAGAGAGAGAGAGAGAGAGAGAGAGAGAGAGAGAGAGACCTAAAATTGTCTTATCCAAGAAAGGCGCCGTAAATAACATAGGAGTTAACTTATAGTTAATACAGCCACTTAAGCCTTAAGGACTCTACCGACCAATTTTCAGAGAACTTAAATATTCAGTGTCAATTTAAACCTACACTGCACTGTCAGGAGTAAGATTGCAGGGAAATCCTGTTTCTGGTGAAATACTATAATTTATGTTAATAAAAATTCAATATAAAGACTGGTAGAAATGTAAAGATTTTTAAAAAAGTGAGCTAATAACAGAGCATACATTCATAATAAATTTCAATAAATGATGATTTGCTAGACAGCAAACAAATTTGAAACATAAATATGATTTGACACTGGTTCGCACTCTAATTCTCTACGTAGTATTTACAGATAATGGGGGAATAATTTACTCCCATTATTTATTTCCCTTCACTACACATAAACATTTTACGTACATCCATATAATACACAAACATTATATATATAAATATAAACACACATATATATATATACAGTATATATATATATATATATGTATATATATGTATGTATACATACATTCATGCCTTTAAAATTCACCTTTAAGTGTTGCTATCCTCATACAAAAAAGACAAGAAACGCTTACTATATTCCCTTAAAGCGAAACCTTACATCGCCAACAAACAAACCACTCACGAGGACAACGTCAAAACATAATTATAAAAGTGGACTGGGTTCAGCTGCAGAGAGAAAGATAGTACAGAAAGTGTGGGCAAAAGGGCAACTGGGAGGGGGAGGGAGAGGGAGAGGGAGAGGGAGAGGGAAGGGAAGGCTGTGGTTGTCTGTGTCCTCAATAACAGGAGAAATTCCTGGTAAGGAGAAAGAAAGAAAGAACGAAGGAAAAGGGTCAATGTGCTAACCACCATCTCGCAGACATGCCTCAGTCAAAGGACGAGAACGCGATGAGTAATGTCTGTCTGGGTATTTAAACGGGCGAGGGACTCTTACTTTCGTTTCAAGTTCTCCACCTTTTCCTCCATTTACTGCATATAGTTGCTGTTATTATTCTCATTCATACGTTGTGTGTACACTTACACAAATACGCGCGGACGTACACACAAAACCACACAATTTATAAATAAATGAAAATAAATGAATATATACCAATATATATATATATATATATATATATATATATATATATATATATATATATATATATATATATATATATATATATATATATATATATATATATATATATATATATATATTTATATATATATATATATATATATATATATATATATATATAATTTTATGAACATTACTCTTTCCCTATTTGAGAGAGGTTGCGCAATTAGGGTATAGCCTTCAGTTTTCTCTCATTTCTTAGTTCTGTATTGTTTCTTTTTTATTCACAGTTGTTTTCTTTCTATCTGTTATTCTGACAGAATCCAAGAAAGTTTTTAAAAGCATCTAAATACTCGGTTGATTACTGGTCAGTTTACAAACTTATAATAAAAACTTGATTGACAAACTTATAACAAAAACTTATTTCGGCGCCAAGCACACTGGCCTGCAAGTGTGATTACAAGTAATCTACATACGAAGTCCACTGGTATGCTACATGAGGTTATGAAAGTTTTGCAGTGACGTCATCAATACTTAACCAAATGGAACACCTACTGGGCAGGTGTGCTGGCTCCTTTTGGACTATTCTGCATTTAAGGTAAGCCAAGTGTCACGTCTTGAGGTCTGAGTGAATCCCTTCTTATTACGTGGGTCCCGGGATCCACGTCCAACGTCCTCTGCCTCCTAGTGGATGGTAGGACGGACTAGACATGTCTACAATTAGTATTTTCTTGTTGTTGCTTGTATCAGGTCTCTACAATGAGTTTCCTGTCATGCCGTTCGGGGTAATGCTGAAGAAAAGAAATGGCCCCTTGATTTCTGTGATATTGCAAGCGCCTCTTTAGGACAGTCTTAGTAAGATCAATATGGGTGGATTAGGGGACTTTACCGCTTTCTTCTTTGGTGGTGGTGGGGTTGCTTTTTTTTTATCGGTAAAGCTGTCATTAAGTTCGGGCGACAAAGTTTCCAAGTTTCTCTATCCATCTGCCTTAGTGGTAAGAAACCCTCTCTGGATTATCCCCCAGATGGACTGGGCTTCCTGTTTGTAGGCGGTGCAGCCATTATTCTTATAACAAACAGGATCTTTGTATCCTCCTCTGATCTATCTTTAGAAAACGATTTCTAGTGCAATTTTCAATCATATCTTCTTTGTATCCAATATTAGTTTATAGTCGCAAGATTTTGTCGAGTTCAGTATGAACCTGATGCTACTTTGAGCAATGAGCGAATGCCCTGTTTACGTAGTCACTGATAACTGACCTCTGGTGCGTGTCTGGGCGATCTCCTCTTGCACTTAAACACATCCCTCATTTTGTGTGTTTTGTGTAGACGGTGGTACTTAACCCATTACCTTTAACAAGAAATTCCAAGTGTTACGGAAATTTGTATTTATCTTTATATTATTGTTAAGTTGTTGTGCTGCAGAACGCAAATGAGTTGTTCTAATGGTAATTGAACAGTTGAAGGACCGTTATTTATTTGTTTCTCCCATTACCTAAGGTGAAGTTGGGTGGTGTAACCCTGATCCCGCTGGGAAAAGCTTTTGGCACGAATGCGAGAGAGGAACGGTCCTCGATATTGGTGGACCTGTTGCATGGTCTTTTATTGGATGTTATTGGATTGCTCAGGAACATTGCATAGCAAGTACGACTTCAGGAAAGTCTTGGAAGTTTCGCAGTCTACAGACTGCTGGCCAGTACACTGGGCAGTTTGCTTATGCCCCAGTGAAAACGTAACCTGCCCCACCGCCCCCTCCCCCACCCGTCAAGCCTTGGCGAACCTACAGGAGATTATCTGAGCTCGACTCCAGTTGTGGATGGCGACCTCCATATTCACCAGTCGAACGTCTGCTTCGTCTCCAATTGTTAGTCGACGTAGGATCCTTCAGAGGGAGGATATTCTTTATGTCTTCTATGGATATCTAACCAACGGACTTTCAGGCTCTGACGAACCTTCGTACATTCAAAACTCCACATGATCAGAGCCCTTCGACCTTAAACATTCTATGGATTTATTTTTTCATCGTCGTTATTACAGTAAGTTCTTGTAAATATAATTATTTTATTTTAAAACTTACTTTCTTAACGCCCACCAGTTACACTGAAGGTATCCATATGAGTATATTTTTTCTTCATTATTTAATGTTAAAGGACGTAAGAACCTGGAATCAGTCATAAAAATGACCCACCCGTAACACCAAGTCATCCTAGGGATAATCTGGAGAGGCTTATCCCTAGATTTTAAAAAATATAATCATCATTACTCCGCCAACAAAGTCTGATTACGTAATGTCATGGATGGCTTCAATATGTATGGATTTTTTTATGATTTTGACAACTAACTGGTTCTAGAAGATAATGGTGGCATCGGTGGGCTGTTCTGTATTAAGGACTTTTATTGTCTATTTAAAAGAGAATCCGAACTCCTGTTACACCGTACATCTTACAAGCGTCTAGTCGTAAGAACAGAGACAGAAACCGCATGACTAAAAAGAGGAGAGAAGATGAGATCTAAAAACGTCTCAGATATGTGGTCTCATACTTCATGCTTCAGCTCATTTAAGCCAAAGGAAATCTCGCAATATATAAGCTGCTTTTTCTTTCCATTTTCCAGAGCTTCAACGCTATCTCGCTGGGCTTTACCACTCTGTCTTCATTTGCTAGAGACTTTAAGCTCCGACTCAAGAGATAAAATGACAGGATTGCTTTTCCTTGCGTCAAGATCAGTATTAAAGGAGGCGGCGTTTTATAGCAGTAAAATAACCCGAACAAAGATGGTGATAAATAAATTTTCCTTTTAGACTACAACCTAATTAAATTTCAGCGTATGAATATGTCACAACCCATGAATTCATCAGAGATTTAAGAATCTAAGACGAAAGGTACGCGAAGAAAATCACGCATGCGTAAAAGATAATTATCACCGCTGTAATATATTTATAACATTATTTTGTGAATTTATGAATGTGTACACATCAGATCTATATCCACATATGGACGCACAAGCGCGCGCACATGCACACAAACACACCCATATATATATATATATATATATATATATATATATATATATATATATATATATATATATATATATATATATATATATATATATATATATATATATATTTATATATATATATATATATAATATATATATATATATATATATATATATATATATATATATATATATATATATATATATATATATATTACAGTGGTGATGATTATCTTTCAAGCACGAGTAATTCTCTTTGCGTTCCCTTTGTCTAGATTCTCACATCGCAATCGAATTATTTGGTTATGTCTTATTCATGCCATGATATTTAATTAGGTTTTAGCCTGAAAGGAAAATTTATCATCGTCTTTGTTCGGGTCATTTAACTGCTATATATATATATATATATATATATATATATATATATATATATATATATATATATATATATACATATATTAGTTCATTATGAGAATATAATGCTTCTAACTATTGTCGAGCCATAATGAACAGAAAACGAATAAGACGAAAGGAAGAAAAATGGGAGGGTTATCTACTGAGAAGAATTGGACTAAAAAAACATTCATTATTAGTGTAATTAGTGAAAATCGTTTCGGGCACTGATTGCGTAACAAAAGAATCCATTATGTTTTTTTTTTTAAAAGCATATATAGATGTGATTATCTCGTCCCATCTTATGTAAGATTAATACATTTGAAAACAGAACAAATGATTCCAATGTGAATTCTATTTTCCATATGCTTAGCAGTCATGAAAACCATAAAAGAAAATGTTTTGGCTCTTAATTTTAGATACTTGTTATGAATGAACATGAAAGCTATGTTGAATGAAGGAAACGGAGACAAAAGAACTATAAATAACCATCGATCGTATGCTCGATGCTGCTAAGCGAAGCTTTACAAGAATAACACAACATTTCAGAGCGCAGTTCAGAGAGAGAGAGAGAGAGACAGAGACAGAGAGAGGGAGAAATTATTCTTAATTTCTTATTTTAACACGCAATGTGAAAACCAAAATAGAAGCGGGGTATTGCTGTGCTCAAGAGGGTTACATGGCACACCGATATACGAGTATAAGTGATGTATGTAGGGTGAGCTACATAAGAAACAAAAGAAAAATGTTTAACCAAACCCTCTGCCTTTGAAACCATCAAATTTACGGCCGTTTACAGAATTGTCGAAGGTGGTTATTATCAATTATGAACTGTTTATAATAATTCATGCACTCAGACATAACGCAACCGGAGTACTTATGTGTCTTTTCGGAATAATCGCGTTGGCGTCACTTGAACATGACACAGAAGCCAGGAGAATATTTTATGACGACATAACACTGGAAAATTCTTTCCTTGCCAAGAAAATATAACAAAGACCTAATTTTGAAACTAAAAACAACATTAGATCATCACGTGAATATTAGACCTATCAACGATCAATACATCGAAGACTATTGTATGCAATGCAATAAAAAATACTACTAGCAATATATAATATATATATGTGTGTGTGTAAGTTTTTTTTATTTATTTATGTTAGTCTTGCTCTTTCTTTCATATAGGTAGGTTGTTTTAAGAGTTTAGTGAACTCCTTTTACTTATAATGGGTTTGTCTTGGAATGAGGTGTTTGGTTTTAAATGTTTTTCTTCATAAAGAGCTGATGCCATTGCATATCTCCATAAATTAATTTGTTATTAATGTTGGCAAATTATATTTTATATCCTTGAAAATGCGTCTTGGAATTCGTCGCGAAACGTCGGCATTGAAAATAAACTGTTAGAGGATGAGGATGCCTTTCCCCTATTACTTCCTTCGTGATGCATACTTCGAGCCTTAGCTCCGGCCCTTATGTTTGTGTGTACAGTATATATATATATATATATATATATATATATATATATATATATATATATATATATATATATATTTATATTTCCTTCTGTGATGCATACTTAGAGCCTTAGGTCCAGTATATATATATATTATATATGTATGTACAGTATATATATATATATATATATATATATATATATATATATATATATATATATATATATATATATATATATATATATATAGTGTAGTTCGATTTTAAATCTATTGTAACGTTAAATTAATGAGTGAGGCAGCGTGGAAGAACATGACAATAATTTTTGTCTTTTTCCTTGTAGTTTTAGCCTTTGAGAATAAGGTGCTGACTTAAAGTAGTGAAATCCACATGTGCATCAGTATTCAACAGAAACTGCATACGGAGAAGACTGTGCCCTTACTGCATACATACATACATTGCGTTCATTCGTGTATGTGTGTGTGTATGTATGTATGTATATATATATATGTATACATTTTACATATATATATATAATATATAAAATCAAATTCCACTCCCAAGACCATGCCTTTCTATAAGTATAATTTCAATATTCCAAGCTGCAACAAACTTTATGTTTTGCTTCCCATCTGGACAGAATATCTATACATTCATTTTAATACTTATCTAGCTTGCCGCATATAATTGCTTACGAAATTCTGCATACTAACAATTAATATAATGATTTTCCAGCCTTGATCTTCATACGTATATGTGAATCCAAAACAGGGTGATAAAATGTATATACTTATCACGATAATATGGCGTGGGTAATTCTGGTACAACATAAATTTATAACGAGTGGGAATTTACTATTATTCAAAGATATATCTTCACTCTTATTTTCACCAGGGGTAAGTACCTTCTTTTTACACTAGTAGTTTCTCTATCGTAAAATTCTAACCACTAACCTTTTTATCCGTTAACCACCATAAATGTAAAAACAAAACGGCTTGAAACACCCATCGCATGAATTTCCCAGGCGACCACCGTCTCATATCAGTTTCAAGTGGAGTGTGGCAGCAATGTAACAGGATAAATCTGATCAAAGCAGCGCAAGCAATCCTGAATACAATATTTCTTCAGTGGCACTCGGTCACTCACCCACATGCGCGCTGCATTTCCCCCAAGAAAGAAAATAAATTCATGTCACCGCCCAGGTTTATTCCCTGACAGAAAGACAACCATTCATTTTCTTATATTCAAGTTATTGAGGGTGTAAAACAACTCAGGTTTTTAAGGATCTGAAACAAACTCGGGTTACTAAGGATTTAAATAAAACCAACCCAGGTTATTAAGGCTCTAAAACAAAATCATGTTATTTAGGTTCTAAAACAAAATCGTGTTACTAAGGCTCTAAAACAAACTGAGGTTACTGAGTCTCTAAAACAAACTCAGGTCATCAAGGCCCTAAAACAAACTCAGGTTATTACGACTTTAAAACAAACTCGGGTTGCTAAGGCTCTAAAACAAACTCAGGTTATGAAGTCTCTAAAACAAACTCGGTTTATTACGGCTCTAAAACAAACTCCGGTTATTGCGGCTCTAAAACAAACTCGGGTTATTAAGGTTCTAAGACCAACTCAGGTTATTAAGGCTCTAAAATAAACTCAGGTTATTAAGGATCTAAGACTAACTCAGGTTATTAAGCTCTAAAAGAAACTCAGGTTATCAAGGTCCTAAAACAAACTCGGGTTGTTACGGCTGTAAAACAAACTCAGGTTATTAAGGCTCTAATACAAACTCAGGTTATTACGACTCTGAAACAAATTCAGGTTATTAAGACTCTAAGACCAACTAGGTTATTAAGGTTCTAAAGCAAACTTAGGTTACTAATGCTCTAAAACAATTTCACGTTATTAAGGCACTAAAACAAAGTTATGACAATGTTTAAGAAACATAGGGACTCAGTGACTCATAACAATAAATTCATGAAACCTAGGGACTCATGATAGTAAATAACTTAAGAAACCTAGGGACTCACAGTGATTCATAATAATAAATAATTCAAGAAACCCAGGGACTCGTAATGATTTATACTAGTTAATAATTCAAGAAACCTAGGGACTCACAGTGATTCATAATAGTAAATTATTCGAGAAACCCACGGACTCATAGTGATTCATAATAATAAATAATTCAAGAAACCTAGGAACTCATAGTGATTCATAATAGTAAATAATTCAAGAAACCTAGCGACTCGTAATAGTAAGCAATTCAAGAAACCTGCGGACTCATAGTGATTCATAATAGTAAATAATTCAAGAAACCTAGGGACTCATTTTGACTCATAATAGTAAATAACTCAAGAAGCCTAGGGATTCATAGTGATTCATAACAGTAAAAAATTCAAGAAATCTAGGGATTCACAGTGATTCATAATAGTAAATAATTCAAGAAACCCAGGGACTCATAAGAGTAAATCATTCAAGAACCCTAGGGACTCACAGTGATTCATAATAGTAAATAATTCAAGAAACCTAGGGACTCATAGTGATTCATAATAGTAAATAATTCAAGAAACCTAGGGACTCATAGTGATTCATAATAGTTAATAATTCAAGAAAACTAGGGATTCATAAGCGTAAATTATTCAAGAAACCTAGGGTCTCATAGTGATTCATAATAGTAAATAATTCAAGGAACTTCAGGACTCATAGTGACTCATAATAGTAAAGAATTTAAGAAACCTAGGGAATCATAGTGGTTCATAAGATTAAATAATTCAAGAAACCTAGGGACTCATAAGAATAAATAATTCAAGAAACCTAGGGACTCTTAGTAATTCATAATAGTAAATAATTCAAGAAACCTAGGGACTCATAGTGATTTATAGTAGTACATAATTCAAGAAACCTAGAGAATCATAGTGATTCCTAATAGTAAATAATTCAAGAAACCTGCGGACTCATAGTGACTCATAATAGTAAGTAATAATTCAAGAAACTTAGGCACTCACAGTGATTGAAAACAGTAAATAATTCAAGAAACCTAGGGACTCATAGCGATTCAAAATAGTAAATAATTCAAGAAACCAGTACCTGACACACAGATGGCTATTTGAAGCAGTTTCTTCCTCTGACGTAAAGGTAGCAACATGACGATTGATAAAATCGTAAATAAAATTCTCAAGACTGCTAAAGATAATGACCAAGCCTCTGAAAATTACAACACAAGACTATGTCAGTAACAACAGCAATGCGGTTCAAGTATTTACTAGGAATAAGAAAAACAGCAAGCAAACGGCCTTTTATCGACTTTAAATTTTTCTCATTCTTTTAAAATGCAGCGATAAATATTAACATCGCAACGACCCTAAAAAGCACACACAAAAAGCGCATACACATCCAGACAATATAATCCCTTTCTTACCCTCTGTTGACATGAAGCAACGAACTGCACAGTGTCATCACTTCATGAGAAATGGGAACACTCACCCTTCACACAAACACAGCTCCTCCTCTGCAACGAGAACTCAGCTATAAGTTATCCTGTCAACTCGCACTCGAAAATTATAAGCACCGCAAGAACAGTGAGTCCCTAGGTTTCTTGTATTTCACTTGACGCATACCAATTTGCAGTACCATTTAAACATTATTGTCAGACTTCAAACTCTTTCGGTTACAACACGTAACACCAAAAAAAGGAGAGAGAGAGAGAGAGAGAGAGAGAGAGAGAGAGAGAGAGAGAGAGAGAGAGAGAGAATTAAAAAATGACTGTGACCATATCTTCATAGATATTCATATTCAGTTCTGCTAATCAAGTCTTATCCTACAAATGATAACTGAAATGATATGCAGAACAGCTTTTAATGCAATTTTTATATGAATATATTATAATTAGTAAGCAAAAAAATAACATGTTCAACAACAACAAAAATTTCAACATTACACAAGTAACGATAAAAGGATTCGAGAAAAGCTTAATAATAAATAATGGCAAAAAAATTAATATGCAAAGAGGAGAAATGAAAGAGTGTATGCTAGAGATCCAGTAACTGAAAGAATAATTATCCATTAAAACATAAAAATTCCATTTGGTTATACCATTTCTTATGCTGCCATAACCTATTTGACTTCAAATTATATAATAAAGTAATTATTCATCCTGGAACCAAAGTTTTCAGTCTTTGAGAGAGAGGGATGAAGAGACAGGTGTGTGATTAATATTTTAATATTAAAGAAGACAATTTCAATCTGGCTATGCATACGTCATTAACCTTAGGAGACATTAATATTTAGATAAACTTGTTATTGACACAGGCTGTTTGACTGAAGGCTTTAAAATCTTTAACTGACGAATAATACTTATACTTCCTATTATCTACTAATGAATACTCAAATCTGTTATGACGCACAAACATCATTCATACAAACATATGATGAAAACTCAACTCCCTGCAGTCAAAACACTGTTGAAACAAAATATAAACAAAATATAGAAAATATAAAAAGAACTCCAGAAACCTTCCTAAAACCATTAAATACAAGATTATAACAGTCATAAACTAGGATCTGAAAAATTCAAAATATAGTGATTATAATCTTCAGATGAGTCAATATTCAGTTACTAAAAAATAAAGTTTAAATGTTATGTATTAATTGAAATCCTTTTTTCTTATTTTTATAGGAGCAGGCTAGTAAATGTTCAGGGGAAAATAAAAAAAAAAATCTTTTACTAGAATGCATTTTTTTCGTAATTTCTCTCTAATGATGTTGACTGGTGTTACTCTGTAATTAAGTACAATTCATAGATCCTTCTCGAGCCTTCAATAAAAGGCAGAAGGTAGGAGGGACCCGTTAGTAATAGCATTAAAAAAGACCACTATACAGAAAAACCAGCTTCATATAGAGTATGCAGTGAAATAAGACATACAGAAAGAAAAAGAGATTATAACACTGGCATATATAAAACTAATGTTATCTTCACTCATATCATCTGCAACTGTTCTACGACAGTCTCATAAAATGTTACTCCTTTCCCTCCTCTTTGACCCTATTTCAGGATTGTCCATAGAATAAAATAGAATATAGGATTTTGGCCCAAGGCCAAGCGCTGGGACCTATGAGGTCATTCAGCGCTGACATGAAAATTGAGAGTAAAAAGGTTTGAAAGGTGTAACAGGAGGAAAATCTCGCAGTTGCACTATGAATCAATTGCTAGAAGAGGGTGGGAAGTAAGATGGAAGAAAGAGAATATGAACGGAGGTACAGTAAAAGGAATGAAAGGGGTTGCAGCTAGGGGCCGAAGGGACGCTGCAAAGACTCTTGAATAATGTCTACAGTGCCCCACATGAGGTGCACTGACGGTCCATATGGCAAGTTCATCAAAACTAAGGGTTCAAATGTTTCTCACTTTTAGTTTTCTGTAAAAGAAAACTGTTGTGCCGGCTTTGTCTGTCCGTCCGCACTTTTTCTGTCCGCCCTCAGGTCTTAAAAACTCCTGAGGCTAGAAGGCTGCAAATTGGTATGTTAATTATCCACCGTCCAATCATCAAACATACCAAATTGCAGCCATGTAGCCTGACTAGTTTTTATTTTATTTAAGATTAAAGTTAGTCATAACCGTGCGTCTGGCAACAATATAGGACAGGCAACCACCGGGCCGTGGTGAAAGTTTCATGGGCCGCAGCTTATACAGCATTATACCAAGACCACCAAAAGATAGATCTATTTTCGGTGGCCTTGATTAAACCATGTACAGAAAACTCGATTGCGCCGAAGAAACTTCGGCGCATATTTTCCTTTTTTTATTTTTGTATAACTCCTGGACTAGATGGTGCATACACGGGTAAACTGTATACAGAGTACTGATTAACTGCACATGTATTTGACAAAGAAATTTGAACCACCGGAAAAATACGCACGTCAGACATACATACACATGCACATACACACAAACACATATATATGTATGTATATATATATGTATATATATATATATATATATATATATATATATATATATATATATATATACACACACACACACACACACACACACACACACATATATATATATATATATATATATATATATATATATATATATATATATATATATATATATATATATATATATATATATATATATATATTGAAATGTATGTATATATATATATATATATATATATATATATATATATATATATATATATATATATATATATATATATAATGGCTTCAATCCATTCTATTTATGGACGTGCGTGACATTTCAAAGCTCACATGCTTGAAAGCTTTTTAATCAAGAAAATGAATAACAAGCGTCTGTCCCAACGGTCATGGAAAACAGATAGGACTGAAAATATCCTCTCAGATCTTATTTTGAATCAAGATTAGCATTCCTTATCCTCAGGGCTCAGGCAAAACAGATCATGCGACTGATAAAATCATGTTAAATATGGATGATCTTAAGAGATGAACCTCCAGGCCAGACCTTTTCCAGCACAAGCTTAGTACGAAAATAACAACAAACGTTAAGAGTTCTTTTAGAGAGAGAGAGAGAGAGAGAGAGAGAGAGAGAGAGAGAGAGAGAGAGAGAGAGAGAGACTGCCTATTCGTTTGTTCTTCACAACCTCCTGATTTCTCAAAGGACTGCTACAAGATTGTGTGTCAATCATCCGCGTTATTTCTTTGTAAATGTGCTCAGGACCAATCAACCAAATCTCCAACTGAACCAGCCCCATAATGAAACACTCCTCTCTCTCTCTCTCTCTCTCTCTCTCTCTCTTTACACCGAAGTTCTTCAGGAGTGTGAGATACGTGTGTGTGTGTGTGTGTGTGTGTGTGTGTGTGTGTGTGTGTGTGTATTAGTCTCATCACCTTCGGTCAATCACATCACCGAATCTCATCGTCGTCATCAAAAGTGATATAAGCTCTTTAGTATTCCACACGAGGGACAACAGGCTTAGAATTTCTTGGATATTTTTTTTTAAGCCGAGAAAAAGATTGAGTTTTTAGTATCTTAAAATTTACTTTCATTTTCCGTTTTCGTTTACCACCAAAATCAACTTCACGATAACCAACTTTTTCTCGGCCGGCCACTATTTTTTTCTATTCTTCCTCTTTTCTTTCTCTTCTCTTGTTTTGTTTTGGCAAAGGATGTTTTATGGGAAGTTGACGAAACGTGTAACAAAGATCCTTATCTCGAGATCGCGTCAAGACGATAAAAAAGAAAAAGAATGGGGACCGAAGGGAGTGGGAGTCATAACTCCGGAAAGGGGATAGACCATTCTATTAAATATAACGAAACAGAAAACAAAGGAACAAAGAAACAAAGCCGAACATTGTTGTAATTAAGGAAAAGAAACAGAAAATGAACATATCTCTTCCGCTATTCAAAATGAAACCTCTTTCTTGATAGCTGCTATTGTTTATATAGCCTATTTCTGTCATCATGTGCAAATTACCATATTTTCCTAATATTTAAGAGTAAATTATACCATGTCATCAATTCATACATTCACGATATTTCACAATACAAAATCTTTTCCAGAACTGCGCTTATGACGTCAATCGACTGTCATTCAGCATGTCAAACTGCTTTGTCAATTTGTCGACCGTAAAAGTATTAATCCGTATGACAAAAACCTTTTGAATTGCAAACTAAGAAAAAAAAAACAGTTTTCTTAAGAAATTCATAAGATTGCTTTCAGTAAATTATCTAGGTCACTGGGTTTACAAAGACATGTTATCAAGTAACGTTCTTTCTTCTCCCTATTTTGTCATCAAAAGTTGGTTAACAATACAACAACTTCATTGTATAATGGCTTACTAATTAACAGATGGATTTTTTTGATATGTGCTTTGAAAGAAATATTTCTCTTAATTAATTTTCTTTGTGTCTGGAAACGAAATATGTCATTTTCGAGAATAATGCACCTTGGCTATCTTTTTCTAATAATTATTTCTCTCATCTCACATTATTATTATTATTATTATTATTATTATTATTATTATTATTATTATTATTATTATTATTTGTTGTTGTTGTTGCTAAGAAATTCACAATATCTTGATAAACTCTAATGCGTTAAAAATCCACAATGATTTAAATAAACTGTATTAATATGCAGAAGATAAAACAAAGACTTGCGAACACCTGAAGGGTTGTTCATCCCCAGTTTTTACTGTACACCAAAAGAACGTAAACACTGAGGAGAAACTCCGTCTTTGTTTTATCTTCTGCATATTAATACAATTTATTTACATAATTGTGTATTATTATTATTATTATTATTATTATTATTATTGTTATTATAACTCCTAAAAATTCATAAACCATTGCCACTACCATTACTCTTTCTCTTATTTACTGATTCGTAGCCTACGTTTTGCTTGTTCGTTTAGACGCCACTCGTTCCCCAGCATACAATTTCCTGTTTGGTGACAGCGAGATCGCTCGTAAGGATTGAACTTCGGTGATAAACACCTTGAAGGAGACAACTTCCCTTGCTGTAAACTTCCGTTTCACGCTAAAATATTTCTCTCTCTCTCTCTCTCTCTCTCTCTCTCTCTCTCTCTCTCTCTCTCTCTCTCTCTCTTAAATGTATTCTGTTTTGGGAAATATAACTGGTAGAAATTATTTTCCAAAATTGTAAAAGTCAAATATTTCTAATACAATAAAACTTGAGCAATTATTCTACTACTCACATTAGTATTATATATTTTTAATGCAATTATATATATATATATATATATATATATATATATATATATATAATTTGTGTATTATATATGTATGTATGTATACATGTACTGTATATATGTTACAGTAAGACTGCAAAACCAGGGATTTCACGTAATCCCTGAAATTTTCAGGGAATTCGTGAAATCACTAATTCACTTAAGGACATTTGATCCCCGAGGGCTAGTACTAAACACGGCAAAACAGTGATTCATCTGCACTGTTTCGCCGTGTTTAGTACTAAATCCTTGGGGATCAAATGTTCCTTAGTGAATTGGTGATTTCATAATCTTACTGTAACATACACACACACATACACACATATATATATGTGTGTGTGTGTGTGTGTGTGTGTGTGTGTGTGTGTGGGATTTTTCCTCAATACAGCATGTGAAGTGTGATGTAGCTATGCACACTGCCTTATTTTATATGGAATCACCCCTACTAGTGGAAACTGCTTTATACATAAGCGCATCTACAGTATATATATAAATGTGAATGTAACTAAACTTGTAAACTTGTAAACATGTAAACTTGTGCTCTATTGAAATCCAAACCGCTTGACCGATCTAGACAAAATTTTGCATGCTGCCCCTCATTTGGCCCAATGAAGGTTTTCGGGTAGGTTTCAAACCCCTACCTCTGCCCTCCGGGCTACCCTGTTCACTGCGGGTCCTGGCAAAGACCCAGCCATTGGATAACATTTTGGCCTGGTGTGAAACGTTGCATTTCGGGAACATGGGTTCGTACACTTTCGTATCGACCGTGCAAACTTGCAAGAAGGGGCTCTGCAGCGGCGACGGGCTGATGTGTGACTCGCTATGTGTCAGGCTGAGTAGCGTGACGGAATTGCGGCCACGCTTAGAAAAATTTTCCTGCATCTCCTCTGAATTCTTTTGTCGTGTAAAGTATGCATACTATCATTGAAAATGCTTTTCTTTCCTGTGATTAATTACTCTATCTAGAATTTATTGCTTTAAACATGTTAATCAAAACTACACCACGTGTTACTTCCTTTCTAAGGTAAATGATCGACTGTCATTCAGAGTTTTCCCAGGCAGCACCGGGGGGTGGTCAAGCTAGTATTATATATACAAGTATATATATATATATATATATATATATATATATATATATATATATATATACTGTATATATATATATATATATATATATATATATATATATATATATATATATATATATATATATCAGTAGGTTTAGGGTGAAGGATCAGTCCTTTACTCCTTTTCAAAGTACTTTATTGTTGCTGCGACGTTTCAGGACGAAAGTCTCATTTTCAAGCTATAAAAATAGAAGTTAAAAGTTAAAATAACAACTGTTAATATGAAAATGAAAATAAGCTGCCATTTTTAGATGTAACAGTTTTTAAATATAATGATCATTTTAACACCACAGTTTTTAGAAACAAAACTTTTACAGGCCTGGACTCAAATATTTATAGTACCTGCTTTTATAATTTTAAACTAAACTCCATGTCTAGGCTCTTTCATAGGGCTTTTCACATAACGTCTGACTGGAATCTTTTTCACAGTGAAAAAACCTATCTCCACCAATATTTCACTGACAATTGCTTTCCATCTAAACTGTTTTATAAACACCTCGGAAAATTTTTAAACAATATCTTCCATCCTAAAATTAAAATACCAACAGTACCAAAATTACGATTATATGTAAGTGTCCCATTTATTCATGACCTAAAATTCTATCGTGAATTGAAGTTGTTAGTCGAGAAATTTTTACCTGCCATTGAATTAAAGCTAATACCCTGCAACCCCATAAGTGCTAGATCTCTATTTAAACATAAGAAGAAACTTGATCCACTAATGACCTCAAGAGTCGTATATTTATTTAACTGCCCTAGATGTAATCTTGGGAAGTACGTCGGCTCCGCACGGAGGTTACTCAAAGTGAGACTGGACTCTCATCGAGGCGTTAGCTATAGAACAGGCATCAAATTGACTAATCCTGAATTTTCACGTATACGTGAACATGCAAAGAAATGAAAATATGACAAACTACAAAGATTTTTTAAAATTATAGGCCACACTCCTAACGAACAATACTTAGCAATCTTGGAATCATTCTTTATTAAACAACTAGTTCCACAGTTAAACACCCAGTCTTCCTCAGCACCTCTGTATCTCTCGTGAGTTTAAGTCGAACCTGAACCCTGCCCGAATTGTCACTCGGTCTGTGCCTTCAGCACCTTATGGTCGTTACTTCTCCCTATCCTTTACACTTTACTTTTATATTATTTTACTTTTATATTATATATATATATATATATATATATATATATATATATATATATATATATATATATATATATATATACATACATACATACAAAGCAGAGTACTTTATTGTTGCTGCGACGTTTCAGGACGAAAGTCCCATTTTCAAGCTATAAAAATAGAAGTTAAAAGTTAAAATAACAACTCTAAAATTAAGGACTAAAATTAAGTTTAAATATATATATATATATATATATATATATATATATATATATATATATATATATATATATATATATATATATATATATATATATATATATATATTTGAAAATGGGACTTTCGTCCTGAAACGTCGCAGCAACAATAAAGTACTCTACTGATGTCTACCGATTGATAGAACCCTCTCAATCCTCACTATATATATATATATATATATATATATATATATATATATATATATATATATATATATATATATATATATATATATATATATATATATATATATAAGATGTGATTATGTGTGTAGTGTTTTGTGTGTGTTATGTATGGTTCACAAGATGTTCATGATTATAAGACATGAAATATAAAAAATCAGAAAGCGGTTCAATATCTTTGTTGGAAGGTTTTTGACAATGCGACAGCGACCTTTGTGTTGTTTTTCCCGATTTCTTGTTAAAAATGCTTTTTTCGGAACCTCCATGCTTGCCATTCCAACCTATTAATTAATGCATTTACAGAAGCACTGCGACAGTCGGAAACGCCTTCATATATCATTATTATTTGCGTACCTACGAAAACCTTTTCGTTACAAGTTCAGAATCTTTCAGCTCTCAGCTCAGTTTATATTTCAAATCTTATAATACATAAAATAAAATTACCTCTGATCTTTGAATCTTGCATCTACAAGATAGCATCATTCGTATGCTATTGCCTGTCCTGCACATTTTAGATGATCTAAGTACAATGATTATTTTCGGGATGATTTTCAGGTTTTAAGATTAATGGTATTTATTTGATCTGAAAAATGGTTATACAAGTACTCTAACACACCGCCTACTGACTAGCCATTCGTAAGAAAACAAGAAACTAAAAAGCTTTGTCTACAGGTTGGGTAAAATTGTTTATATTTTTTCGTGTCCTTTGTTTTTTTTTTTTGTCTTTTTGTCGACTGACGATTTCTACCTACCATTATAAGCAGTGAATTGCACAGAAGATTGTCTATACGTTGCCATTAGCGCTTGCAGCTGCAACTACTCTAATGGAAGTGTTTTATGACACTCAATAAGTATGCATTACTGTATGCTAATATTTTATGAACCTTCCTATAGCTAAATTACGAAGGATGATTTTTTCCTTTTACCTTGTCCCTGTCTTATATACGAGTATAGGTGATCTTATAATAACGCAGCAGTAAATAAAAATATTATCTAAGTGAATTTGTCTAGTGTATGTATGTATATATATATATATATATATATATATATATATATATATATATATATATATATATATATATATATATATATATATATATATATATATATATATATATATATATATATATATATATATATAGATTCATACATATTCATACATACATAAATACATGCACACACATACATACATACACACACATATATATATATATATATATATATATATATATATATATATATATATATATATATATATATATATAAAGAATATATAACTGATGTCATAATGAAGCAGCTAGAAACAAAATAATTCTTTAAATAAACACTGATAAAATGGGTTCTAGCAAGAAAACAAATACTACTGTAACAAGAGGGATCAACATTCCCCGCTGGTTCGGAGGAGTGACATCGAGTAAGAGATTTTCGTTCCCGATAAGAGCGAACGGTGTTGGGGGTTAAGAGGATTCGCAACTGGGGTCAAGTACGTAAAGGAAGATATGCCTTGTCTCGTTACTCTCAACAGTGACAACGATTTCCTTCTTTTTTTTTTTTTCCTCGCTAGAAACTTAATTGGGGGTTTTGTAAGCTTTCCTTGTAGCTTTGAGCTTCCTTTCGTTTTCTTTTCACCGCTCTTGAGCCTCTGCTTACAGTGGGTGTTTTACTCTTTTGAGTTCGGCGTCCGGATATTCTCTCGATTTCTTCGTCCTCCCCTTGCCATAGTCACTACAGATATAAATCGCTATTTTTGGGGGATGATGGCTAAATTTCAGTAAATTTAGTAAAAATGTTGAACACTGTTACTGGCTCCCAGAAAATGCGCAAGGACGGCGGTTATTAACAAAGTCTGAACTGTTTATGATGTAGCACCTACAAGTGTAAAACATATAAGCATAATCAGTCTCTGGACCGCTACGTCACACTTCATTCCTAAGCAAAGATACTGGATTAAACTACTCTGGAATATGTAACTTTTGTTTCCTTGATAGGAAGCTTACTGATATTAATGAGAATGTGTTCAACTTACTTTTAATTATTATTTCTACCATATTTACAACTAATGTCTGTGAGAGGAAGGATCTATCAGATCATCTATACATTACCCGTAACACCACTGGGAACACTGCGGCTAATGTGCAAGCTAAACAGAGATTAGTAGGAGGTGGATGATACTCTGAAAATTTTTAAAATATAATTCTTACCCTAACCCCATCAAAGTTGTGATGCAAAAGTCTTTACAGGTTTTATCTTCTATCTTATGAAAAATTATTGAAATACCATTAAAGTACCAGCTTTGATTTGATCATTCAAGTAGTCTAGACAGTTTCAAAATCGATGTGAATTATCAGAAGTTTCCTGAAGTCGCAGAAAAATAAATATAATTTATATATTGCCAGATGGAAATTCAGAATTAATCTACATTCCAATCTATACGGAATAATTTCGGTCGAAATCCTCCATGGTTGGAACCAGCACATATACAGTACTATCCCTTCCTTGGGCTAATGATGGAAAACTATTTAATTACTCTTGAGACAATATTTTTTTCAAAAGGTCTTTTCGGCGCCGCAATTCTCGAGTAACGTTCGCTTTCTTTATATCTGTCATCTGGGATACGTCTCACCAATTTTTCTTTTCCTTAAATAGAAAACCTTAAATAGCCTGGACACTTTGTGCAGATCAGTGTTTCCCAACGGGGGCGACAATTCGAGAATGAGTTATTAATAGTGAATTTTTTCTAGCAAGTCTGCGTGAGTATGAGTGTGTGTGCAGGTTTCATACATACGGTGTCTGTACAGTATGAACACTTATAAATACTTGTGTGTACGTACAGGTGTAATTGCATATGTAGTGTATATAATATATTATCACCAGCATTACAACCATCAAATGGCTTTCATAGTTTCAATGCAGCACTAAGAAGAACTCTCGGAAATAAAAAATGATGGGTTAGTTAAAACTTTATTCAATATAAAAGGAGCGATGGCATGGCTTTGTGATAAGGCAGAAGCTAACTACCCAAATTCAACCAGCTTTGCAAGGAAACTGTTGCTACCGTTCCCATCTTCATATTTGGCTGAATGTGGATTTCATGCTGTAAATGATTTGCTGCGGAAGAAAAGATAATCGACTGGATATCGCTAAACGAGGCGATTGTGACTGAAGCTGACTAAAGTATTGCCTAATATAAACTCTCTGCGGCAGGCATTAAGCACAATGACCTAACTAAGACTAACTTTAGTAGGTGAGCTCAAATTGTATTTTGCACTTGATAGGTACCTTTATTATTGTACAACAATTCAATGACCGAAGTATTACAGAAAAAACTTAAATTCAAATTATTTTATATTGTATACATTCAGTTCTCTATTGTAAGTTTTGAAACTTTATTTGCTGTTTTCGTATGAGACAATCCACGGATATTTTAATATTCTACTCTCTCTCTCTCTTTATTACCAGTGAATATTCTTTTATTATTATTATCATCACCATCATTATTATTTTAATATCACTTATATTCTTTTTTTACCATTTCTTAGTAATTTCTTTCTCAGAGTTCTTTTAGGCTTCCTCCACGTGAATAGGTGTTCACTTTTTGAATAATAAGAATTATACATCAGCACAGGGACATCAGGATTTTAGAGGTGATTAGGTGGGGCATGACCAAAAAAAAAAGGTTGGGAACCACTGGTGTAGACAAAATCCAGAAGGGATTTTTTTAATATTTTTTAATGAGATTTCTGAATTCTTTTACCATAGACTATGAAAATGTCACAGTTTCAATCCTGAAACACATTACTCCCAATAAGGATATTAAATACTGCTGAGCGTATTCTAAATGGTAGCGTATCCTCTCAGGAAGATAATTAATTCACGTTTATCGTCCTTCCGCAAGTACATCTAGCCGTTAAACTTGCTTTTTGACTATCTCAATTTTGTCACCACAATCGCCATTGCTATTATTAAAACTTCCTTTATTTCAATCCGACCGTGACACCTGATCTTGATCAATCTTATTAACATTTTTGTTTACCAGTCCATAACAATTTGCTACGCGTTTTATGTTTTACCTTGGCTACAACCAAAATGTGGAACAGTTTGCCTAGCGCAGTTGCGGAATCTTCTGGTCTCTCTCCAAATATTTAGGCGAGGAGCAAATTCATTCCTGCTTTCTGCTGATGTTACCTGAATTTCTGGTGTAGCGGTTTTATTTGCTGTTGTTTCATATCAATTTATTTATCATCTTTTCATATAATGTGTCTTTCTCTGCTGGCTGGTTTCCCTCTGAAGCCCTCTTGGGTTTATAGTCTGCTGACTCTATCCATAAGGGTTTTCAGCTGAAGATTTAAAGAAAGAAAGTTGGACATGTCACGTGACCTTATTAATCATATTAGTGACCACTGATTGGGTGAACATGATTAACCTACAAAGTCGTTATAGTATGTCATTTCCGTTATAATATAAACCTTGTGAAATAGGCCACATCGCTTCACAGATCATTCCCTGTCTATATTTCCGACGAATCTTATTTGGGCTCAATTTATTAATTTAAAACACGATTTCTTACTCTCATTAGTTATTAAAATGCCAAAGAAATCGTATGCATATTCTTATGAACGTCATACTAAGGTCTATTAAGACTACAATTTACTCTACCAATTATACTAGGAATAAACACGATTATGATGGTAATGATATGTTCATGAAGACGACGACATTATAAAATATTCTATAAGTAGCCTTAAACTCCAGAGCCGCATCTTGAGTTTTCGTTTCTCTCGGAGCCTTTTCTTCTACTTGGGGATTTTCAAGGTATTCAGGATCTCAGCGTCGGTTTAAATTAAGAAACGCTCACACTTTAATTTCCCCGCTTTCAAGCCACGACAGTTCAAAAATTTTAGCGAGAGAGAAAAAGTGCAAGTGTGAGAGAGAGAGAGAGAGAGAGAGAGAGAGAGAGAGAGAGAGAGAGAGAGAGAGAGAGAGAGAGAGAGAGAGAGAGCAGCAGCCATGCAATAGAGAGGTTACGACCTCTATGATTAACCAGGAGCAAAATGCAACCCTGCAATGTTATGAGGGAATTACCTTCGCGGGAAGTGGAGATGTTTTCCATTCTAAAACCACTTGTTTATGAAGGAATGAACGATAATTTTTTTAAAATTTTCACAGTGAACGGATGAAAATGGGATTGGAAATAAATTCTAATTTGCTCCTTTCGAGAACTCATCATTCTTACAAAACGACTGAAATTCATGGTTAATTCGATGTTCTCTTGATAACTACTGAAAACAGAATTGAGTTACATTCAGCGTTACCACAACCCTAATAATCAACCATCACCTTGCGTAACCCAACAAAAACATTAATAACAGTACACGTGACCCGCAAAAAAAGTTCGTATTTTACGAAAGTCACACGACGAATTAATGCTTACGGGGTAATCATTAATTCCGCCACGTTCCACATTCGGAGCATAATTTTCGTTACCTGTTCTTAGGCGTGATGGCGTGACGAACCCCTTTTGGGGTAGGGGGGGGGTTGCAGAATAATGGCAGAATGACTTCAGTGTTATTACCTTTTTTTTTATTCACACAGGAGAGAAAATCTAATAATTTATCGCATGAATATTTCCCGTGATAAGAGTTCAACAGAACGCTTCTGCATAATAGTAATTGTTGTACCGTCTTATTTCATCTTGTGTTGAATTTTCTTTTTTTGCCTCTCTTACGTCTCTTCAGTCTTCTGGGCACCTTGTTCTCATTTCCCATGAATTAAACTCTATCCATCTGTCTCCTCAGCAATAATTTTAAATTTCAGATGCAATATAATAACTGCATTTCTTTGCGGCTGCAAATATCATTCTGAATATTGCAATATTAAGCTGCTGATTGCCGATCAATATCGAATTCACAATCATCCAGGAAAATGTTTGCGCCCAATGGGTGAGTCTGAATCCAGGTCACGTATGCATGTACGTATAGGCTATATATATATATATATATATATATATATATATATATATATATATATATATATATATATATATATATATATATATATATATATGTGTGTGTGTGTGTGTCGCATGTGTGTATATATTACGTATATAAGCATGCCTTTTCTGTGAACGTTTGTATATTCCCAACAAAGTACGAAGGAAGTTACCCTCAAAATCTCATTTTTTCCGGTGTTGTGATCTGAATACTCACGACAAGGGCATATTGAGCCGAACTAGTAAATAAAGGACAACTACCTCGACTGTCAAGACCAGAAACTTCTGGTGCATAAATCCTCCCACTGAAAGCACCTATAAATAATCCAGGAAAGAAAGTTTTATGCACAAAATTCGTTCAAAGTAGGAAGAACGGTGCATGGCCTCAGCAACCTTCTGTCACTCACCACCGACGTCTAAAAATTAAATTCCTTGCTAGTAGTCATTCAAAAGCACATTCTGAGTTAGCGTGCTTCTGAGGAGAAAAAAAAAATTGACCGTATCTTGATATATTTCTTAATAATACCTCTTAAAATTTTGAATAGATGCTGCTCTACAACGTCAAATAAATGCAAGCGGCAGTGGCCTGAATGACTGTTAATAATAAGCACGTATCACAACACCAAATTCAGTCAATACATAACAGGTAATTAAAAACAAAACCCAAATTTTAGCAATCCAACTAACCCAAACTTAACCATAATTAAAGAGTTATTTCAAGGATACAGATACTGTATAAAGCCCAGTCTTAAGTACGTTGTATGTGAAGGCACAAAATTACCAATGCCTAAAAAATAATACAATCTAAGGATGCAGTTAAAATAAAGCAGGTTAATGTTAAAAACATTAACATATAACGAAGACGCCAGCCTTTTCACAAATTTAAAGCATTCATAAATCAGGTTTTTTAATTTGACGAATATTGGTACTTTATTCATGACACAAAAATGCACTTACTGTCTCGAAATAAATATAAAGAGCTGCTGCATGCTATGTTATCTAAGGCAAATGGAAGTTGTCAGCACAATTTTGTGGAATAGACTGCACTCGAATTCTTTTGAATTAAGATGAAATTTCCATGGGTTATGGAGCATGACCTCCATGGTAAAAAATGGACCACACTACAGTGTTAAAAATCAAGGAAACCATCCCTGAATTCAAAGCAAACATTGGGTTAAGGGCCACTGGTATATATAAGCATTACGACTGCATTCTATGATGCAAAAGTGCAACGTATTACGTCTATTTTTATCGGGAAAACTGTTTATCTATATTGCTGAAATCCTCGCGAGCACTAAAAATAATGAACTCTGAAAGTGAATAACAATATTTATATTACACTGCAGCTGGATACGTTCCTTTCACTTTATTCAACGCTCTCCATATAATTGATTTTTCAAACCTGCACTAGCAAAGATTGAAAGTGAAGCTCCTCGTGCGTTTAATATTAACCATCAAACTAACCAACCAATTTCCTGTGAATGGACAGTTTCTTTTTTTTTGCAAATGAACAATTAATGATTTCCACTAGCATATTTTAGACAACAAAAATGACTGGAATGATCATTAAACATGTCAAGAACTTTTCATCAATTTTACCTCTTTACTGAAAGCACCATTACCTGCATAATGCTACAAAATACAAGAAAGATCATAGATTTTATATAGACTACACAGAAGATACCTCTGCAAGCAGCTATGTAAGATCTAACAGACATAGCAACTACAGACAATCAGAAAAGATCAGGCATTTATATATTATTAAAAAAAACAAATATTTCCGTGTCCGAAAAATATGTATAAAAAGACACGATTTTTGTTGGGTCTTTTCATACACACACAAAGAGACCTCAGATGCAATATACAATATATATATATATATATATATATATATATATATATATATATATATATATATATAATATAATATTCACATATATTAATATGTATTTATACACACATACATACATAATATACTGTATATACCAGGTGTTTGAAGTAATGTACGAAAATTTAACAAATATAACGCTATAACGAAATAAAAATAAACAACATTAAAGAAAGCACAAAATACATAACTGGATTAATGCTCATGTGAAGAAGCAGTTTCAGTCCAGCAAAAATAGGTGAAGATTAAGGTAACCAAGTACTCATTACATCACTTCCGTAAGTTGGAATACTTATAATAAAAATTTTCTAGATGATAATGATGATGGCGGGCAATAAATATAATGACGTAAAAAATAAGGGATTGGAAATAATACCCTCTAGTTTGAGTGATCCAAATCCTGTTCAATACAAGCAATCTCAAAGAAGGTCGATGTTTACAAGCAATCTCAAAGAAGGTCGATGTTTACAAGCAATCTCAAAGAAGGTCGATGTTTAAAGTCATTTCTATACAACTCAAAAAAAAAAAAAAGAAATAACAATCAAACGACAATACCGACTGAGAGGAAATACATCAAGAGGATAGAATTCAAACAAGCGTAAAAACTGTGTAAAATAGCATAAAGGTAAAAGTTGTATCATTGACTGTCACCTATAAATGCACCCCTAATCTCATAAATCTAGTGCTACGCAAACCTCGTTCGTCTCTTCTTGCCAAAGTGAATGTAACAGTGCTGATAAGGAAGGTGGTTAGACCTGATACCTTACAATCTTTTTAAGAAATAAAGTAAAAGAGCCACAATTAACAAAACATCAAAGAGCACCCACAACAACTCTAAACACACTCACTAGATCACTTGTACCTCGGAATGAGAAAACTGTGGGGAAAAGAGTTTAACAGATCATGTCTGGACATAAATGGAGTTTCTGATACAACAGACTGAGACAATGGAAGAGCAAATTAATGGATGTAATGGAGAGAAGAGTGGCTGGAGATATTTCTGATAATTAATTGGCAGAAATGAGAGCTGAGACTATTATGAGGTGAAGTTGGGCAAGAGGTGATATAAAATGTGACTATGAATACAATTTTAAAAAGTGACTTTACGAGGAAGCGAGATGTGTGTATTAGGAGGAGGTGAATGAAATATGGAATAAAGAGGTGGCTAGAGTAGATGATAAATTTATGAAAGTCTGTGATGGAGTCATACTGACAGCAAGGAGTACAAGATGATATTTATAGGATGAAAAAATGAGGGAAAAATCCGGAAATGGTGAGAGGAAATGAAATTTTTAGTAATGGAAAAAGAGAAGGTGAAATTGCACGACAGAACAGATCACGCAAAAAAGCCCGGTAACGAAGGCAAAGGAAAGTAGTGAGCAAGAACTTTAGGTCACAAGGTGTTCTAGATCTAGAGGGAAGTGACAAAGAGAGAAAGGTTAATGAACAAATAACAAACAAATGAAGAAATACTTGTGACAAGTGATGGTATAAAGAAGGCAATTAAGAAACTGAAGGATAAAACGACACCTAGCGTAGATGAGAATACAAGCGAGATGATGCGGAAATAAGTCGACAGTGTGACTGAACTGCTGGTCTGTGGCTGTATGGCCTGTCCACATGAGGAGGAAAGCTCTACAGGAGTTGATGCGAGGAGTAGTAATTGAATTGTTTAAGGTAAAGTAATAGAGGCCAGCACAAGGTGTGAGAAGGTGAATGGAAGACAAAAAGAGGATGAAGAGAATGGGACTGGAAAAGGTGTGTCGATCAAATTTTTTTTCTTTTATAAAACGCTTATGTAAGAAATTTGGAAGTAAACCGAAAATGCTGTATGTGGAATGTCTGGACATAAATGGAGTTTCTGATACAACAGCCTGAGACAATGGGAGAAGTGCTGAGGTTGTACTGTGCACAAAAACATTGATGAGACCAACCGAAAATGTTTCATGAAGGACATTTAGCGCGCTAGTTTATGTATGAGAAGTGACTGGTTTAGTGCAAAGTAGGTCTTAGGCAACGATATGCCACACCCCACTGATGTTTTAATATTTTTAAGACTACAATAATGCGAGAAGTCAGAGAAAGGGAAACTGATGCAGATACAAAATTCTTGAATAAGAAAATGACCCGTAAATGGGGTATGGAATGGTTGACGTTTGCAAGTGATATAGTAATTATTGGCACAGTGAAGAGACTGCAGAAACAAGTGAAGATTTTTAAAGTGCTTGCAAGAGAAGAAGGTTGAAGGTCAGAGCAGTGTTACTGGAGTAAATACACACCAGGAGATTTTGTGTTGCCTACAGAAACTGTAAAATCATGTCCCAAAATAAAGCAGTCGACAACAAGGTAATTCCGATTTCTCTGGTAATGTTCGCAATATACTCCCCGAGAAAACCACAGAAATTCGGTTCTAGAAGAAACGCCATGTGCTGGAATCTGAAAAACAGTGAGGGTAAAAATATCAAACTGTTACCTTTTCCTTATACAGGGACGCCAAACAACGAGAGAGAGAGAGAGAGAGAGAGAGAGAGAGAGAGAGAGAGAGAGAGAGAGAGAGAGAGAGAGAGACTCACAAAATATGAATAACTACAGACAAACGAAACGAACATAAAGGCATACGCCTATGTTTCTACCAGGTAGATGAAAGCATACCCTAAAAAAATGAAGGAATATGAGCTTCTCACTGCTGACCGTAAACTTCCAAACAAAAACCCTGATTTATACGTATGAAAACAAAACCACAAAGAAAATGTTCAATGCTAAAACCGTACGTACTTATGTCGTCTATGTTATAGCCAATAATCTTTGTGATGTCCATCATTACCTGAAAATGGGGAAAAAAAGACCATTAGAACTTAAGGGAAGAATGATCTTGCTTTTGAAAATTTTCTCTTCATGTACAGTACATAAGATTCTATTCTTAGTTGAGAAACTTAATCCAGCAATTGCAGTTAACTATTACCTTGTGTAGTGTATCAAATTCATTCAGCAACAGGTACCTAAAAGTATAATTTTACTGGTTACTAATCTGAATCCTTTTCTTTTCAGTACTTTTGTAGCATTCCTAGGCTTCTCCCTTACGAAAAATTTTTCGTAAACTTAATCAACATACTCAAGGGTAAGCATTCTATAGATTCAAACATTACTTACAGCATGTGGAAAATGTAGGAATTGAAATTTTTAACATTAGCAACATTAACTAATCTTTAGCATTCATTTGAGGATTTCAATAACAATTCTCCGTACACAGACTATAATGGTAGAATCTTATGTATACTCACTAACAATGCATCAGATATTTGATATATATTTCCAATATACAATATCTCCATATATATATATATATATATATAACAATGCATATATATATATATATATATAATGTATATGTATATATATGTATATATATATATATATATATATATATATATATATATATATATATATATATATATATATGTGTATCTACATATATAATATATATATATATATATATATATATATATATATATATATATATATATATATATATATATATATATATATATATATATATATTTGATGAAAGAGGATTCTGTTTTCCGTTAAATATAAACGAAATATATTGGTACAAACTAGAGCCTCACTAATAATGTATGTTCACTACCCACCTAAAATCATTTTCCAAATAAAATATACAACCCACTCAATACATTAAATGGCGAAACTCACTTCCTTTTTTATCCTTGAATGAATTACAGCAAACAAATAAATAATGGATCTCTCTCTCTCTCTCTCTCTCTCTCTCTCTCTCTCTCTCTCTCTCTCTCTCTCTCTCTCTCTCTCTTACGAAGTCGAATTCAAATGAAAACTGGAACAAAAGTATGATTCAAATACTGCATAAGAAAAACGCCCTGTACATGTTTGATTTAAAATTAAATCGGAGGTGGAATCAAAAGGAAATAAAATGGTCAGCCAGCTGGTTAAAGAAAACCATATATGAAAAAAACACAAGAAAATGCATATTTTATATTGTAGTTACGCATTTAGGTGCTTAATGTGTCAAAATTAAACTAATGAAATAACAATAGAAGATAATATTTAGAAGTGCTAACAATAAGAAACAAGGACAACAGAAAAGGGTGCTGAAGACTTGTAATAGGGATGCATTGCTGCGCTATTCAAAATACTTTGGAGAATACGAGTCTATAAGCAATAAAAAAGCAAAGTTTAAGAAAAAACTAGACAGAATGAGAGCAATTATCACGTTCTTATAATATATTTATTTACTTTTAAATGAAAAAAATCTATTGCAGCATACGTCAATAAAATGAAACCTCATTCGCATTAGCCAAAAAATACCTTAAATTACAGCTAAATAATTTATAACCGAATTGTTTGCGATAAATGGAATAATCATTGTCTGAGAGAGAGAGAGAGAGAGAGAGAGAGAGAGAGAGAGAGAAATTTCCGTAAAAATGGGTAAAGTTTAGCAAAAACGATACAAGTGAACTTGCCTCTTCATTGTCAAATCCACAGGTAATAGTACTCGAACGTGGACCTTTTATTGGCCAAAAAATAAGATTTGGTCAAAATTACTAAATTTAGAGCAATCAACGTTACTGAAAGTGAAAAGCAAACCTCCAGCTGAAAAACATGATTTAAACTCTTCTGAACATGAACATTTCACACAGGAAGAGCTTAGGTTCATTTCAAGAATTTTAATGTTCTCAAAAGGAGATCTCATAAATATCTTTAGAGTCTGAATGGTAAATGTCTATAGTAACCTGTATGTCCATCAAGTTTTTGGAGGAATATAAGCACTCAAATGAAAAACCTTAAAAAGCTAGAAATTAACAAATAAAGATAATTTCCAACTAATCTTTAACTAGGTCAAGGTCCACTTACAAGTTCGAAATTGAAAACTGACCCTGATGGTATGGAAAGGCCTTATAAGTCCGGGCAAGGCATAATGGGCGACAGTGGGTATGGGTGAACCTGGTGGAGTTATTGCAGACTGTTTTGAGCTGTTCAAAAGTATTAGGAATGAACAAGTCTTGAAAAAGCGTTAATTGTTCGCGAACACAGTCGATGGAAAGCTTGCTTGGTCAAGCAACAGAATATGACGGCCAATGTAACAACAACTTTCCAATGCCTGCTAATGTCTACGACTTTCCTCGTCATTCATCGACCTTTTAAACCCTCCCTGAACTTCATTACGACCACATACGACCTACCTCGCCTACATTACGACTGGCGGCCAGCAGTATACACATGTGGCTCATTATTTGGACTCTTGACATCAGCGAAGTTACATCCCTACAACTTCAACTATCAACTTGGGTGGTATTAGAAAACTTTTGCATGACAACTCTTTATAATCGAAAAAATGTGAAAATAAAGGGTTTTCGTGAACATTGTATGTTTAATTTTATGAAATTGTATTTTTTTAACGTTTTTATTTCTCTATTAAACTATTTGGCCGAAATATTCATAATCCTTTTCTAGACACAGCCATTAAAATTAAGAAAATCAGCAGAACGCACATAATGAGTAGAGCCTTTAAAATTCCTCTGTAACTTTAGCTTCTCCTTCCATCTCTTTAAAGCAAACCTTAATATTCCACTCTCAAACTATGTTATCACGTGCATCGCCTAAAAGCACAGAAAAGTAGGATATGGCCAAATATCAACTATAAGCATAAAAACTATGATATTGTTTACATTAGATTTCAACGTTATGCAGAAATAGTTAGGTTTCCTGTGCACGTTTCAAAACTGAAGACCGGTAAGAAATTTGCGCATGTCGTACACCACAACAAGAGATACGGAAAGCGAAAAAAATCGAAACCAAGATTAAAAAAATACCGAATCTGACGACAGCAATGTCATTCCAGCTGATGCAAAAAACTTATGTCGGTGGAAAAAAGGAGAATGCGAAATCGAAATTGCAGCAAATTCAGGAGAAGTGTCAGACAATTGAAATTTGGTTTTAAGAAGCGGTTGGTTTTTAAACTAACTCTTGGGGGCAATTGCTGCTGTTATAAAAAAAAATAAGAAATATTACTTAAAATAACCTTAGAAATGCTCAGGAAAAGTTAATGTTCAGACAGTCAGCATTCGCATCGATACCCAAGATAAATGAGTGACAACAAAGGTGCGGGACAGCTTTAAATCAATCAAATAATAGTGAATAAAGATATTTTTAGCTGCATTACCAAATGAGGTTCAGTTTTTTAAACAATTTGTGAGGATGAATAATGAGTAATTATTAAGATAACAACCGCGCTAATTAATAATAATTATAACTCCATGGATTTAAAACTTATAACAGGGGAAACCCTAAAGAACCCAAATAAGTAACGTGAATCAATGAGCGGAGCAAAAACTTTATTATGAGAAAACTGAAATTAAACACATAAAACTGAAAACATTTGAATAATACTTGTGATTTTGTTATACGAGAAAGGAAAATAATTTGCATCTGAACAGGTAGGACTAAAAAGTAAGACAAAATATTTCACTGAAGTAAAGATGACTACAAAAGCTTAAGTTACTATCATAAAAGTTAGAATTTAAAGATAGTCACTGAGACTTTTAAGCCAGCGAAATTACACATGCATAAACACTCAGCTATTCAGAGAAATAAAAGACTTCGAAATCGAACACAAAATAAATGAAACAAGCAAATGAATGAAACTTAAATAAAAAACATTAAATTATGTTCAAGAATATTAAAACTTAACACAAGGAAACTCTACGCAAAAGAAAAGCTTCTCAAAATTATCAGCGGAGACTTAAAATTAAAAGTTATGATACATACAGTATATATGGTAAAATATTTTAGAAATATGCCACTTAATATGAAAAATATCTTTAGGAAAAAAACCAACAAACGAAACATTAAGTTCAAAATATCAAACATAAAAAAAGAATACCCCTACCAAACATAAATATTCAAGTCCAAACACACACGATTATAACGAATAGACACAAGAATTCCGGGAACAATCTAATCCAGCACACCTGCTTCCATAAACGAATCTCAAAAGGGTAACGCAGACAACTATTTTTTTTTTTTATAGGATATCTAATTGTCAGCATCTGTCCACCCCTATCACTCCCCCTAAATTCCAATGTGACGGAGAAAGTGTCACAGAAAGTATCAGAGAATGCGGATCTATTCCCGGGCGAGGAATCAATACATTCCCAGAATTGACGAGGCCTAGTCACCCCTTCTGCAAGGTATTACTGTTATCCTCATTAATGTTATAATTAATGGGAGGGGATCATCATCATTAATAATGGCAAAATAATTATTAAGAATATTATTGGGATTCGTAGCATGTTCATGTTAATAACTTTTTGCATGAAGAAATTTCAATAACCAATAATATTTGTTATTCTCAAGGCAGTTCACGACGGAAAAAGTTGGCGACGAATAGTCTATAGCTGCCAATTAACTTCATATCTCTCCTGACTGTGTCTTACTGGTATCAGTGCAATTCTCTCTTTTCCAAGAAAACATTGTCTCCACAGGCTTTTTTTATAGCGAGACTAATGGCTCTGATTTCTGGCAAGAAACTCACACTGTCATTAAGGCTGTACCATCTCTTCCATTACGGTTGTTACCATAATCAAAGTTTCAGTTTTATATCATCATCATCACCCATTCCTTAAAAATAATCCAGAGATGTTACTTTCAAAAGAAGGTGCAATTCAAATGTATCTTTACTTTCAGGAAACTTTGTTATACAGTACTACCACGCAATACTAATAATAATAATAATTAGAATTTTATCACAAAAATAAGTGCTGAAAATAACACTGTACGAATATAACATTATCATCACCTTATTCCGCACTGAAAATACTTTGACCCATGAATGACTGAGCAATCAAAAGTGATTAACCTAAAACCTCTAAGCTTTAGCAAATACTACAGCTCGATCATAATCACGACAGTACTATACTTTATGTACTTCCAATCAGTTTTCCAATAGTATCTCGGACGATAAAACTGTTATGATTTTTTGGTCTTGATAAAAATTATTACATTCTTAATATTCATTTCTTAATACCCTGAAAATTTACTAGAACCGAGACTCTCATTCACGTCCTTTAAAATAGGTAAAGGGAGCTTATAGATGAAATTTAGGCTTTCAAACCAAGCACTGGACACTTTCGGCCATCTAACGCTTTGGACCGTTGAAAGAGGCCGAAGGAATCGTTGGACAAAGATATACAGAAACCAAAGGAAATAAAGTATAAGGCTTTAAAGGTGGAACTAGCAAAAACCTTGCAGTTGTACTAAGAACGTAACAGTTAAAGGTGTTGGACAGCAAAATGAAAGAAAGAAGTGGGAATACAAGTAAAAGGCTAAAAAGCGAATAAGTTGAAGGCAGAAGGGGCGCTGCAAACACACTTTAATAATGCCTACATTGCACCACGTGAGATGCACTGATAGCATTACCAACTTCCAGGGTGTGAAGTTGTACATTCCTCAGATTTCAATATCAAAACGATATCAGAAGTTGTAATGGAAGGTGCAAATAAGTAGGCATTTCCAAAATGACGAAAGATGTGGCATACATATTGATATAAATATTCAAACCAGCATACTATCTGATAGTTTTCGCACAGACTCCAACTGAGGGCTTTTGCCACTGCATCACGTCTCTTTTTATGATGAGTTTATGCTTGTGCTGGACAGGCATTTGCAATAGTGTTGTCTTTTCACTGTATTCCTACATTTAGACGATATATTATTGTTATTATCATTACTGTTGTAGTTTTTGTACACGTTCATTGTTGATTTTCGAATATACTGATCAAAGAGATTACCATTAGAAGAGTTTTTAATCAGAGAACATTAATAGGTAGTTATGTATAGTATATGTTATGGGGAAGTGTACATAAAGGTTAAGCAACTAGAATGTCATTTTGTATGCTGAATTGTAAAGTTGTCTGTACTGGAACTACTATTTACCTAAAACCGGTTTCTTGGCATTTTTCTTCGATATATATATATATATATATATATATATATATATATATATATATATATATATATATATATATATATATATATATATATATATATATATATATATATATATATATATATATATATATATATATATATATATATATATATATATATATATATCTGATAATCTGATGTCACAGAACCCTGGGAACTCAAACGTGGAGGAGAGAGATAAATAAAATGAAAAAGTACCAGTATCTGCACAATAAATTCAGAGGTCCATGGGATATCCCAGTGGAGGTAGTGCCAATAATCATCGCAGCCAGCGTGATACCAAAATCCCTGAAGAGAAGCTGATATAAACCGGAAGCCGAAGAGCGTACTATTAGAATCAGCACATACAGTGAGAAAAGTGATGGACTGCTATGGAAGCAGGGTGCAAGTCGGATCCTCACATTGCAAACCAAAAGCCAGAATAGACTATCAAAGACAATAATAGTATTATTATTATCAATAATAATAATAATAATAATAATAATAATAATAATAATAATAATAATAATAATAATAATAATAATAATAATAATAATGATAATTCCTATTATTATTATTATTATTAAATATAACCGAACATAGTAACATAGCATTCATTTAAACAGAAATTTTTCCAAAGTCTGAGCTGGAGAAAAACCCAGGGTATTGATTGCTAAAACACAGACACAGACACACGCACACACTCATACTTGCAAACATAGAAATGCACAGCTAAAATGTACACTAACTGCTTGAAATAAACATTAAACGTATTCACAAAACAGCAACCTTCTCAAGAACTCTGCTATGTAAACTGTTATGTATTGTATTGCGTTTACATATATAAAAGAAAATATATATATGTATATATATGTATGGATATATATATATATATATATATATATATATATATATATATATATATATATATATATATATATATATATATATATATATACATATATATATATATATATATATATATATATATATATATATATATACATATATATATATATATATATATTATATATATATATATATATATATATATATATATATATATATATATATATATATATATATATATATATATATATATATATATATATATATATATATAAAATGTGTGTGCGTGCTAGCATGTGTACCTTACTGTAAATTGATATCATATGAGCTACGAGTTAGGAAATATAAAAAGTGACTAGTTATGTTATTTTAGAATAAAATTTAATAAGAGAACTTTGTTGTGCCAAAACCACACAAGTACGTAGCCGTGTGTGTTAGCAAGATGAGGTGAATAAAATTCAAGAAATCTGAACTCTAAGCCGCTTTCTTCCAGAGCTAATGATCGCAAGGATGTCACCTAATCAATATTTTTACCTGGTTTCACCTCTACTTAGATACCCTGGGAAACATACATACACACACACACACACAGATGGAAACGGTGAAAACGAAACCTCCCAAAGATTATCTGTGGAGGCCGATGCCTCTCAAACACCAAAGGAGCTTGTATTATTATTATTATTATTATTATTATTATTATTATTATTATTATTATTATTATTATTATTACAAGCCAAGCAGTAAATTGAAGGCCCAAGGGCCCCATTAGTGAAAACAGCCCCGTGCAGAAACGGAAACTGAGAAAGTAATGAATAAGCACTGAAATAAATGAAAAAAGAAAATCAAATAAGATAAATATCAAAGTAAAATAAAAAAAACAAATAATAATTAAACTATCAAGAGATAATTAAAACCGTCAGATGGTATAGTCTGGGAAAATCTGCAGGAAAAGGTTGATCAGAATTATGAAATATCTGATATGACTGTGCCCGAGATTAATATCCAAAAGAAATTGAACGACGTTGCCAGATTACTATCAAGATCGGGGATAAGAAATTTAACAGAACACAAGTCATTCCTTAACCATTTAAGATGCGAGTCAGCTACTGAAGATGAAGACTACGCAGTGAGATAATAAGCAATACAAGGAAGAATAAAAGAATTAATAAATTTTCTTGGAACTAACAGGTCTCCAAAAATCTTGAAGACTTTCTCGGTGTACAGATTTTCTTGCGTATGTTTATTTAAAGTGAATTTGTAATCTTGAGAGACACTTAGAACTATGTGTTGAATTTACTTTAAAAAAAAAAAAAATACTATCAATGAAAAGGTCACGATAGATTGGAGGCGAGGTCAAATGTCCTAACAGATAGGGTTTAACGAGATGTCTTATGATCTGCACCAAGTGATAATTTTACCTAAATCTCTGTAAGAGCTTCAGCAACTAAGATTCTCTAATCAAAGTCACAAATACCACCAATATGACTCCTTGGGAAAATTTTAAAATGGAACAATAAAAAGAAATAATCTAAGATGGCAAACTCCACCGCTGGGAAGAATCAGCAAAAACTGCAGCTACTCATAACACAAAATCATACAGAATACAAAAATCACCTGTTATGTGAGGTCTGTTATTAATTCACGTGAAATTATATGAACATGAAGGTTTTTCGGAATTAAGTTAGGTGGCTGTTATTAATTCAGGTATATATATATAAAATGAACATATATATATATGTATATATATATATATATATATATATATATATATATATATATATATATATATATATATATATATATATATATATATATATATATATATATATATGTATTTATCTAACACATATGTTTAGTCACGTTACGTTTTCAAGAACACAAACGTGTGTATATATATATATATATATATATATATATATATATATATATATATATATATATATATATATATATATATATATATATATGTGTGTACATGTGTGTGTGTGTGTGTGTGTGTGTGTGAGAGAGAGAGAGAGAGAGAGAGAGAGAGAGAGAGAGAGAGAGAGAGAGAGACAAATATCCTTTTCAATAGTATCATACACGGTTCGTCTGAATATTACTATTCCTTGGTTCTCAGCTGGAAAGGGTTTCCACACCTGTTCGTTACTATGTGTGTCATTCATTTACTCTGACCATCAATCTCAAACGTAAATGTTATGGCACAATAATAAGATTCGCATTATCGTATATTGTGATTACTGTGTTTGTTGTTCATCATATAAAGTATCAAGTAGTTAAAAATAAACTTACATTGAACATTAAACGATTGACCAATGAAAAATTTATTATTATTCCCTGTAGAGTACAAATTATGTATAACAGATTGGCAGGATACATAAATTGTCTATATAAATGCTACCTTTCCCTGCCCCTTTTAGCTCACACAAGCCATTCATCTCTCTCTCTCTCTCTCTCTCTCTCTCTCTCTCTCTCTCTCTCTCTCTCTCTCGTAAATACAAAAGAGTGAAACAAGGATGATATGAGTCAAGGTCGTCTTGGCACCTATTTTCATTGTAATTTAAATAACAGAAAATGGTACCGGCGATCATAAGACTGCAAACCTCCACCAAGGTCCAGCACCCATATCAGAATCTTTCCCAAAATTTAATCATTTGCTGTCCGTCACGGAGTTCACCTTTGGTGAAGTTTTCATTAAAAATCCATCATAACATCCTATACGCATTTCACCTTGTATTTTAAAAGTTAATACTTTTTCATCTGTTTACTTCTTAATTTATTAATTTATATTTTGTTTCTTTTCTAAATAGCGATCTCTTTCTACATTTCAATAATAATAATAATAATAATAATAATAATAATAATAATAATAATAATAATAATAATATGTAACTCTGGTGACCAGAGAAACAAACAAACGAAACCAAAGACATAAGCTTCCTTGCGCTAGGTAACAAGAATATCGCTTTTAATAATGAGTCCATTCAATTAATAATAATATTAAAGGCAATAAAAAATATCCGATCCCAACAGCACAAGCTATAAACAGATAACCCTAAAGATGGCGTTAGAAATTATTTCGTTTATGTGAGTCCCATATTAATCATCTTAATTAATCACTGTACATCAGAAATTGCTTTCACATGTCGCTAATATGATTACCGTATGCAAATGCTTGAATCTTAATCAAAGACACTGTATCATGCTATTCGATTTTCATAATCAAATGAGAATTTTTCAAAAAAAAAGTGAAGAGGACAGGTAATTCAGCTAATGAGAGAGAGAGAGAGAGAGAGAGAGAGAGAGAGAGAGAGAGAGAGAGAGAGAGAGAGAGAGAATTTATGTAAGCAAGTGTCTGCTACCCACCTTCAAGGAAATGACGTAATAAGTAACGTATCCCACCCACCTCCTCAGGCGGAAAGGCCGCCCATTAAAGACGACAGACACCTGACAATCTCACCTATGTAAGGAGGGTACGAAAGCTTGTGGTACTTAGGGGAGGGAGGGAGGAAGGGAGGTAACTGAGAGAGTGCTATGTAATGGCTACTGAAAAAGTGATGGCGTTATCCTTCCAATTTTACTATTCCTACTTACAGGAAAAGACTCACCAGTAATCTTATGATATTAAGGTGTTCTTTACTGAAGCGGGAAAGGTCATATGTTAAAAAGAGCCACGAGGAAAGTTAATAACTCAAATGTGTGTTTTTGAAGTGACAAAGACAAGAAAGATTTACTCCTACTATAACAAACTATAGTTAAAGGAGTAAAACAATTAAATATTATTTACGACTGAAGAAATAGCAATGACTTTGCATTTCACACAAGTAATTACATTTAAATTTTTTTTTCTGTCAACATAATAAAATAAAATTACCTTCTAATCAATGGTATCTTATTACTTGCAAGAGTTTTCATAGCTATTATTTATTTAAAATAATTGACAACGATTTTTACCAACTCTTTTTAAATAAAACTTCTCATATTTGTACCGTAATTGTCTCCCATCCGTACATCAGGCATCTTTTCGACATCTCTTCGTCTCAGCGCACATCACCAATCTTAATTAGGAGGCAATGAAACCTATTACCATCCAATGAATAATCAACAAACGAGTCCTTGTCGCCGTAGGACATGTATTGGCAAATGTTATTTGCAAGGGAGTAGGAGGAGACGGAGAAGGTTAAAAGGAAGAAGACAAGGAGATGGAGGAAGCATATTCGAGTCAGTACCTGAAGGCTGAGGATATGTAAATTCCCCTTCCCTATTTCATGAAGAAAATGTTAAAGAAGATAAAATTATAATCTGGGAATAAAAAGAAGATGCTTAAGAGTTCTTTCGATGTAGGTTTATATGAGTCATCAATCATATTGTAACGACCCTCTTCCAGGAGGTGCCAAATGTACAAATCATTTAAACACTTGGGTCTAGTATAGTACGGAATTCATTTGAATGCATTTGCCCAACACGTTTATAGACGCACGGTGTATCTGTACTCTAGACACTCTACGTGACTTACTAAATGCAAAACACGGCAATGAAATTAAGCTTGAACTTTCTGATATTATTTTAGGAGGCATAAATACATTACCATATTGAGAGGAAATGAATAGGAAACTGTGTGGTGGATAAATGGCAAATAATAATATTTTCCAATATTAACCTATTTATTTCACTTAGGATAAAATGTACACAGGAGCTAGTGCCAATCACAGCACTGCACTGATAGCAACAGTTCGTTTTCGCCAGACACGATATTCATGGCATTCAAGTTACACTACTCACTCTCTCTCTCTCTCTCTCTCTCTCTCTCTCTCTCTCTCTCTCTCTCTCTCTCTCTCTCTCTCAGCGTACTGGAAACATTCTCAGCCCAAACACGAGAAAACAATGATTAAGATAGCGAGCTAGGAGGAAACGATATGGCCACATCCCCAAATGCCGATTGGCCCAACATTATCTTGTAAATCAATGAACCCGCGAACTTCAAGTAATTTCCTGGTCAGACGATTGATGCGGAGAGGGCACGCGCGCGCACGTATACACAAACTCTCACAGATACACGCACACTATATATATATATATCTATCTATCTATATCTATCTATCTATCTATCTATCTATATATATATATATATATATATATATATATATATATATATATATATAGAGAGAGAGAGAGAGAGAGAGAGAGAGAGAGAGAGAGAGAGAGAGAGAGAGAGAGAGAAAGTATCCGTGTACTTGGGTTAATGTACTTTGGTTAATATTTTCTTAACATGTGAATATATATATATATATATATATATATATATATATATATATATATATATATATATATATATATATATATATATATTATTTATATATAGATTGCGTATGCTATTCTATGTGCGGGCGTGAAAGCAAACATGTCACGGTATAGTACAAAATTTCCATTTGATTTTTGTTCCTTTGAAACTATCCAGTCGTTAAACCCTTAATAAGCGTGTTGACGTCTTCCCAACGCACTGTAAAGGTCCCTATGACACACGCAAATCCTTGGCGAGTAAAACTCCATTAGTGCGTTTATGTCACCGACACGTCCATAAAGGTTTCAAAGATCCTCTTTGGGAAACGACGTCGGCTTTCAGTCACGGAGGCGCAGGTGGATGAAACAGCTCCTGCCCTGTAGGTGGTCCCTGACCTCCCCAGACGCACCTATGTTGACGCTCACATCAGTGAGTGTTTATAGGTCTTGTAAAAACATATTGTAATTGGAAAGGGAAAAACAAACTTTTCGGATCCAATTAGCACTGGAAACCAGCAACAAACTTTGACATTCTCTGCCGCACCTAGAAATCAGGTTTTCTTTTCTTTTTTTATAATGTAATATGATGCATGAATCCACCGTTCTATTGGACAAAAATTCTGGAGACCTAGATCTTTTATACCAAAATTCACATCAAATTTATATCGAAAAACGGCAAAATATTGCCACTGATTTGTTTTAGGAAAGTCACATCTGATAAACTCGCCTCCTTCGTTCTTCCTCACCCGTTTCTCACCCTTTCTCTCTCATGAACAAAAAGCTTTCCACAGACCTGAGAATGAGCTCCCTTACTTAAAAACTAATTTTTTTTTTTTTTACAAATTTTGCGATATTTAAAAGATACTTAAATTTAGTTAAAGCAGTTACAACTACTTATCGTTATTTAATATCAACAAACCTCTAATCTTACGTTCTTCTGATTCAGTAACGGTAACTGAATAAAATATTCAAATAATGCTTTACATTTCAAATATTTTAATTTTTTTTACGAATGGGTACTATATTCTGTGGAAACTGGCCATACAAGTCTATAGCTCTTCAGCTATAATAATAAAAGGTTTTTCCTAACTACTGGATTCTTCCCGTGAAAGATTTTAGCTTTTCAAATGTACACTCTTATAAAAACCTTTTCTCTTCTTATTAAAAATACATCAATTTTTGGAGATAAAATCTGGAAAACAATCCACTTACGACCATGCTATCAAATCCAGTTCGAACTCACTTTGAACAGTGCCGGTTTCCTTAGCATAACTGTTACCAACAAAATGACTGTACTAAAGATTAAAAAAAAAAAAAAAAAACATAAATCCAACAGACATGAAAATCCACACACGGGGATGCCTAGAATTCTAAATACAACATCGCAAGTCCTTTGTAATTTAGTTGGTATTACGTGCCAAACGGCAGTGCTGGGGAGTTCCTGGGGGAGTGGGAGGGGGAGAGGATGGCGTTGGGGACAAGAGATTATGGTGTTACTAGTAATGGCTCCGATGCGGCCGTACTCGGCACGAAGAAGGAAAAGTCACGTTGCGTGCCTGCTCTAGCAATGGAAGGCTTAGGTTTAACCGGACCCCTATGTCACGGAAGCTCCGGCTGGCCTGACAAAAAGTTGTCTCTCTGTCTCAAATAAATGGAACGCTAGCTCATACAATACAACGATCATTTACTTGCATCATAATACTCACAAAAATAAGTAGAAGTTTTCCTTTTTGTAGAGCCGCTTAGAAAATAGGTCAAATTAATAGGAGTGTTACGCTGACCTGGTGTTCAACCTGCATTTCAAAGAACAAAGTGTTTTCTCAAGTTTTCGGACTTCAGAAAATGATAGCATTGCAGCATTTAATGCATTGTTTCGAAAGGAAAGAGAATTGCTTCTTAACAAAGCAAATATGGCTGCACGGAAAACGATCCAAAATTTCTTAATATAGTACTAAAAAAAAAAGACTACAATGGAAACTATTATTCATACAGTCACAAGGAAAGTAAGAATTTACGTTAGATATCTGTGGTACAGGATAAAAACTGTGTATGGGTGTCTATGTTTGAAATCTGTAACTTAAGCTGCCTTTTTTACTTTTCGAATGTACATTTTCCTTTGTAGCCACGTAAAATATAACAACCTATTACCACCTGATATAAAAAGTAAACATAAAAAACTGTTGTCCTCAATTTAAAGAACTATATCAGCAGAACGTCTTCGTCCCCACAAAACTTTTCCTTTCTCAAAAGGAGGAGGAAAGTAAACAGGATCCCGCGTGGATACAACCAAGAAGTAAACCGGATCAATTGCAGACAGGACATTCTAACGTTCCTGGCAGCCAAAGGGAAAAGTTTCAACCCACGAGTCACTGACCTAAGAGCGTGTAATACAACGAACTCGTTTGCTGAAAGGTATGCAAGATTTTTTCCCTCTGCGTGTGAGGAGCGTGAAAGTCCAAGTCCTCAGATCAAATTAATACACAATTTTTCGAGAAATTCAAGCAGTTAGTTTTAGAAAAGTTTTATTTCTCTAAGAGGGTTGTCGAGTAAATTTTCATAATGCTTTATTTCTTTGAGCTCAATGTCAATCAGAGAGTATCTTACGTGTGAACAAAGAAATTCATTCAAAATCACATAAGAGCCTAAAACCAACAATAACAACATCAGTCACAGACAATGCCATTATTACTACCACTATTACCATTTATTTTTACTATTAATTATATTGTTATTGGGGAAACAAATGCATAGTGATTTATCTGGTACAATCTCATTTAAAATGTTCAAAAGAGGACTTTCGAGAGCTTGCTCGGCTCCCCTTTTCCAAAAAGAGGTACATTACCTTATAACTACCTTTTAATCTTGTGTTATTAAAAACTGTAATGAGAAGCGAATAATGACCAAATGAATAAAACAAAAGTAATATCTTTCTCCTCTTTCAAACATACTTTTCGACAAGGATACAAACTGGAATATACTGATCTGTTGCTTTTCCTTAGTTTTTCTTATTTGGGCGAATCTAGTCTTCATATCTTTATTCTCCATTATATCGTGAGCCGCAACATTGCTTGGCTCCAGAGTAAAAAGCACAAAAGTCACTGTCACAAAAGTCACTATATATATATAGATATATATATATATATATATATATATATATATTATATATATATATATATATATATATATATATATATATATATATATATATATATATATATATATATATTGCCTGTGTACTGGCAAATTTTATTACATTTCGAGCAGCAACAATGACTTCTTAAATTCTCAGTTATTTCACACTTTTTATATTCGGTCGCCATCATAAAATAGATAAAATGAAATGAAATAAAATAAAATAGTGCAAAGAATGAGGTTAAGGGTGCCGTTAAGCTGAAGCACTCTGCTAATACACACATACACGCACACACTCACGCGCATATATCCAGTATATAAAAATGTTTTTAATTCTATACATAATATTTTTACAATATCAGATATTAAGCCACAAATAACCTATTAATATCGAAAGCACTTACTTTAGGAATAACAAAACAAAGTAAGCCATATTTCATTAAACCTCCTGCTCTGACCATGATTCGAAACTGCCTTTTTAATTAGAAACGGTGGCAGTCGCCATACCGATTTCCAGACCACCGTGGGCGGACCGGGTGAGATGAAGCAGGAGTCGAACCTCAGAGCTGGCGGAGGGGCCAACTAAATACTACAAAGTTATACTACAATTATATGGCCTATATTGTGTGAATTTCCTCAAGGCATGTCCCTAGTGCCGTGGAGCCGACTCTCATTAATCGCTTCTAATCCCTAAATTGCTCATGTTACTCAGTTTTCTGTTTGTTCCTACTTTGTCCATCCAATGATGTATCTTCCACAAAACAACACAGCGGTCTCTTTGTTCGTCTGGTCAACTGCGGGCATCGTTTTCCTATATTTTATTCTTTACTGTCTCATATCTTATTCAGAGTAATTTTTCCACATGTCCCCTTTACATGTTTCGTGTCACTTTTTTTCTTCAGTAAGTCAAGTCTTCTGTTCATAAACAAAGGCAGGTTAACGCATGTACGAAGTTATACGTCAGGTTTACTGACAGGTAATAATTATAACGAGGTTTTCAGCCTCGATTTTTTTTTTTTTAATTATGGTCTGCTTTTAATTATTCCTGTCGATCTGCTTTTGTTTACACATGGATTATTAAATTTCTTTCAAATATTATTTAAGCCCACAACGGAATTGACTTACAAGTCATAGGCTACCATTTTCCCCCGCTCTCTCTCTCTCTCAAACATAAAATGCAGTCTACACCTAGATACCTATAACAATAAATGTGTTAAAACCACTTACTATGAACCATTCCAGTATAAGGGTTCAATGGGTTAATTATTAAAACAAGGGCAGTTTCCATTACATATACGAAAACTTAGATAGAAATAAATATGAGGTATTAAAGGGCAGAAAAATATGCAATATCCCTTTCCAGAACAAAAAGGTGAATAGAAATTTGAGCATTATAGCCAAAAAGGCAGTTATGAGATGATATTTCCCATTCACCATAAGCCTCTTCCCTAAAAAAATAAAAAAAAATAAATAAAAAAAGAGGCAATGACCACATTTCCGAATTCTCTCGGGATCAAATAAAAATGCCAGACTGGGACATTCATAGCACTTTTCACGTATACTCCAGACTTTTCAAAAAATTTATATGTAAGAATATGCACTCTAGTGCATTTCCTACCCTCGATTTCGCGGAAAATTTTGAGCTTTACCTGTATACTCCTATCCATCTTAAGAATAAAATTACTCAGGGGATATGTCGTAAAAAAAACATTCTGTTAAGAAATAACTTTCTAGTATGCGTCTATGAAGGGTTTACGTAAGAAAATATGAAGACAATAATATCCAGCAATAGGTCTTGTTAGAATTCAATAAAAAAAATCTACTTTCAATTAAACAAAGTAAATGGGCTGAAAAAACCTACAGATAAAAAGGTATTGATAGGAAAAGTACCCTAAATTGTCGGGACATGGAAGTTGACATTTACATTTCAATTATTCCTCCTTGAGTTATCATTTTCGTTTTATATTACGAGTATATGAAGACTGATTATTAATTCGTGCTTCAATAAAAATTTAAGTTTAAATAATTTATAAAGCCATCCCTTCATTCCACGCCCTATATCATCTTATGGCAGGAAAGGAAGGAAGGAACACCAGGAATGGGAAAAAGTTTTAATAATTATTCGTAGGGGTAAACTATAAGTTTATTTTATAACTACAGTATAACTTAGCACTTTGCAGCGCAATTACCTTGAATAGTTTAAGACGACGATTTACGAGGTAGTCTCTGAACTGCTCCTATTCACACAAACCAGAAATTTTGTCCTAACAACACACAAACACACAGAAATTTTGTATAATATATATAATTTCATACTAACAACATACAAACAAGACAGAGTTATATATATATATATTATATATATATATATATATATATATATATATATATATATATATATATATATATATATATATATATATATATATATATATATATATACTATATACTGTATGCTACTTGAGACATTCATGAATTTAACGTTCCAGATGAGGATATTTATATACGCTTATCTTTGAATTCGGTAAACATGTAAATGTTTCTAGTCCCAGAAAAAAAAAACGGGTTTATTTTTACTTCCAATTTTCATTTAAAATTTTATTTATTATTCTAGAAAAAGTAAGTTAATTCAGAACCTTTTCTCTTGATGTTTACAAGCTGCTTCTTGCAGTAATAATCTGTCAGAAACCTACTGGAATATTGAAAGTCCGTTCGTTCTTCCTCCAAGGATTATGATAATAATTTTGAGGGAAGACACAAATATATATTTAACAGCTTTTAGAGGCTTTCCAGTATTATTCCGGTAATTAGTACATTACTGCCGCCGGCAACAAACTAAAAGGAAAACGATTAAAAATAAAAGGCAATTTTGAAAAAATATATTATTAGAGAACGGTACGGTAGAGTAATACTCAAGCTACGGAAGGTATAAAGAAATGAATGCATCTAGCACATCGCAGACCGAGTAGGCTGCTGAATAATGTATCAAATATTGCGTTAGATGTTAAAATCCCTTTTTTGTCTACTCGTGTCAGCCATATCTACAAATTAAGCTCTAATTCAGCGCAGTGGCGCACAATGACATTAAAGAGTTCTGAGTTCACTTCCATGGTCATTATTTATGTTAAAGCGCAGAAGGAGTATGTGTATATACAATAATGAATTAAATCTTATGTAGGCAAACTCTCGCAGAATATGGTGGAACCACAGTACGGTTCAAAATTTGTCCCAAGTTCTGAAGTAATGATTATCTCCAAAATAGAACAACAGTGTTCTGGTGTTTTCAGCAACAAAATATCTGTCTTTACTCATGCTCTAGACAAGGATGAAAGTTTTTTTTTAATAGTGTCGTCTGCTAGGAACAATTCTGAAACGACATATGATACGACTGTAACAGCGCCTCAGGCCCCCGCTTCCCTTCGTTGCACGTGTTTACAAACAAAAGAAAGAAAGTGTACATCCTTTATTACGTTAATATATATTTTACTTTATTTGTTTAAATACTTAAAAACGTCTTTGGTAGGTTAAAACTGTGGTATTATTAAATATGCAGAGAGAGAGAGAGAGAGAGAGAGAGAGAGAGAGAGAGAGAGAGAGAGAGAGAGAGCATTATTTTATCTATATTTCTGTACACAATAATCCAAGACTTCACACACTGAGCTTGCAATAAACCCTGAAGGTAAAAAATAGGTAAGCGTATCTTACTTTAACCAGACCACTGAGTTGATTAACAGCTCTCCTAGGGCTTGCGAAGGATTAGATTTATTTTACGTGACTAAGAACCAACTGGTTACCTAATAACGGGACCTACAGCTTATTGTGGGATCCGAACCACATTATGACGAGAAATGAATTTCTATCACCAAAAATAAATTCCTCTAATTCTTCATTAGCCGGTAGAGAGTCGAACGCTGGGCCAACAGAGTGCTAGGCGACAGCTCTACCCATCCCTCCAACGAAGAACTACCCTGAAGGTAAAGCATGAATCCCAAGTCAGGAATCAACCGGGAATCTCAAAATTTTGGCAAGAAATTGACCATTAATTCATGGTGTTAATTCCGAAGAAAAAACATAGTTTTCATGATGCACGAACTTAATTCTCAAAATTCTTTTATTTTACACGATGGTTTCATTAAAACCCCAACGAGCACTACCAGTGTTTCTTTTTATATATTAGTAAAGTCTGTTAAGAGAGGCTGTTCTGAGACTGTGACTGAGATTGGCCTTTGCAAGAAAAGTAACAAAGAGGAGACGGCCAAATTGCTTTTACCTTTGAGAGCACAAAATGCAGTGGTCGGGTGTAAATCTCAGAATCAATAGAAACAATGGAAAATAATATACCTATTTCTAGAAATACATTATATGATGGTAACGTGGCATGGTAGGTATTTCTACTGAAAACTACATGTTATAAGAGTAATTCAAACCTTAGGAAAAATGATGCTTCATCAATCTTAGTAGAAAAGCCTCATCTGCTGAACATTTCTATAAAATGTACCCAAATCTAGCCTATATCTGCATAAAATTTCAAGCGCACAAATGGAAAAACGATAACAATGTCCTCTGTTAAAATCTAATAAAAAAAAATTAAGGCAAATACAATGGCCTCGACAATTACAACTGACAAAACATACACACAAGAATGAAAATATTTCACATAGTCCTCAGGAAGAGAACGAAACAACTAGATAGGAAAGTACATAACATCTAGTGAACGTGATAAAATCCCAACTAAAATGGGGGAAAAGGGTGAGGAAAGAAAAACACTGTCAATTCGGATCGTAATGAGACAAGGCATGTCTAACCGCTAAGCGCTGAACCAATGTTAACAAGCCTCTTAGCAATACTGTCACTCCTCGGAAAACGTCTCTTTCCTTTTCTGACAATTATTCGTTGCCCTCTTCAACAACTTCTCATTACCTAGGAGTCTGATTTTATTTGCATTACTTTGGCAATTAGGAAGTTAGTTACTAGACAGGGAAAAAGATAAAACAACGCCTTTATAACCCTACAGGGATGTACATATAAAAATGAAATTAATTTCATTTGCTGAATTACATGAATTCTTAGGGCTTTTAGAAATACCGGCATAGCCAATGCTGAAAAGGCTGATGAACCATGACAGTTACTAAAACAGTTATTTGTAAATATTATAAAATATATTTAAATCAGCTAAAATAAAACAGAAAATCAGCTTAAGTCATCAAAACAGACAACATACTGGTTTCCATAAGTACATAGGAAGCATTAATAATGTTACTGGCAATTACAATAGCATCCACGAAAATAGCAATTACAGCAATAAATGGAGATGTGAAGCAAATATAAAACCTTCAATTATTTTTAATGTTTCTCGAACCATTGTGAATACACTACACAGACAAAGAACTAAAAAGTACAAGAAATAATTGACATGCCTAGTGAAACAATAGCAGGAGAACGAATGAAAGAGTTGACTACAAGCAAAATGACAGGTGCTAAAAGGAAAAACATTGTAATGAATTGAGAGAGAGAGAGAGAGAGAGAGAGAGAGAGAGAGAGAGAGAGAGAGAGAGAGAGAGAGAGAGAGAGAGTTTTTTTAATCCAATCGCTAAAGAAAATTTTCTTATAAGAATGTAGCTTTCCCTCAAGGTTTTTGTAATTCAGATACAATTCTTCTTCTTCTTTTAACGTGCTTGTTTTCCCATCTGTATGGGGGTAAGCACGATGCCTTCTTTGAAGGACTCTGATTTGGCTTTGGGGTAAACTGTCAATGGGATGAAATACCATGATTTATCCACTACAAAACGACTTTACCTTCGTTAACTAACATAATCATAAGAGAGAGAGAGAGAGAGAGAGAGAGAGAGAGAGAGAGAGAGAGAGAGAGAGAGAGAGAGAGAGAGAGTCTGTCAACGTAAAATTCTACCAGTAAAATAGTGATTTTCCAAAGGCAGGGAAAAGTGCAGTGCGCAAAAAACGTTGATGCTACAATATATTTTTTATGAAAACCACAACTCATGAGATAATATACTACAATGATTCTAAAATACAAATCATTATACCATACTTGTCATTCATATTTACCAATATCAATTTTCAATACAGACAAGTATATATACACGATTTTAGTAGCACACACACACTGTACAGAAATCCAATGCTTCTTCTGTATCCGTAATATGAATCCAGTGGATAACTGGAGACATTAATATAGCAAGAGTTCGTGATAATTCATAATAATTCAAAAATACAAGGCAAGCAAATATTTCATACAATAATATAATAATAATAACAATAATAATAATAATAACAACAGTACCAGTTATATGTATATATTATAAGTTAAGTATACCTTGGTTAACCAGACCACTGAGCTAATTAACAGCTCTCGGGCTGGCCGAAGAGAAATGAATTTATTTTACAGAAACAAGAACCAGTTGGTTACATTAGCCGGCCGGGACCTCAACTTATTGTGGAGTCGAAGCACATTAGAGCGATATGAATTCCTATCAACCAGAAACAAATTCCTCTAATTCTTCATTAGCCCGCCGGAGAAGCGAACTCAGGCCCAGCAAAGTATAGCCGAGAACGATATCGATACGTCTAATGAGGAACTGTATATATATATATATATATATATATATATATATATATATATATATATATATATATATATATATATATATATATATATATATATATATATATATATATATATATATATATATATATATACACACACACACACCTACCCACCATACACACAGAAGCAACACACATATAATTGGACATATATATAAAATGTATATAAATATATAGATGTATATATATATATATATATATATATATATATATATATATATATATATATATATATATATATATATATATATATATATATATATATATATATATATATATATATATATATATATATATATATACAACTTGAAATCCATTAAATACCAAAAACTTTTGAAATTCACTTCAGGCTAAACGGAATTCCCTTACATAACATGCTACGTCTTGGAAACATGCCAGCAGATCAAAACCACATTTCCTCTTGTTAGCAGAGAGAGAGAGAGAGAGAGAGAGAGAGAGAGAGAGAGAGAGTAATGACAAGGTACAATGGAGCGCTACACTGGAAACCAGTGGAAAAAGAGATGAAACAAAAATCAGATTCACTTGAACGCATATTCATAATATATTTTCTTTATAAAGATCTTTCCATTGCCAACATCACAAACACGCCCTTTCAAGAATATCCTGAGCTAATATGATCCTGGAATTCTCTCAGTTTCCAAAGGTCCAACATAAAATTGTAATAACCAAAATTACCGTAAAATGACCTGGAGAAATACACATTGAGTTGAGCAGCTCGATTCTCCAGATTCGTAATAAATGTAAGAGTTAGCTCTGCAGACTCTATCAATGTTTCATCGAGGCTCATGTGATACTGGAATGAAATTTCCTCTCCTTTCACTTCCTCGTATTTGTGCGTAATTCATTTCGGGAAACTGGGCGGAAACATCCGCCACGTCGAGAAATTGGCGAAAAACGCTAAGTACAGAGATAAATAAATAAATACAAAATAAACAAAAGTATAAGAGAATTGTTGGACAACATTCTCTGTGATATGACGAGAAACCTTTCCCGTTACAGAGATTTTTGACCTTTGACCATAACTCGGTTTATAAAGAATTCCTGATCCCTGACGCATCCAAAATACATTTTCAATTATCACTTACATGTGAGATAAGCTCCGCTTTCCGCAAAGAACGAAGACATAAAAAATACGTAAAGATTCCGTGAATTAAAAGATTTAGTGAATCACATGAGATAAACAAGAACGCCGTTGTAAAAGAAAAAAAGGAAGCAGACTGAACAATTGATTTTTTCAAGTTTCCAAGAAATGGCGTAACTACAACCATGGCCAATGCTACCCCTTCCCACCCACCCCACCCCACCCTAAGAAAGGCATATTCTGATTATTTTTCTATCCGTATCACATATCTTGAGCCAACGAACTTCGACCCTGTCTTGACATTTGCCATCTGAATCGTAAACAGCATGCATAAGTCGGGCACGTTCCTCCGAAACACAACTAATTCATTAGTTTTTTTATTTTCGTATTTAAAGGAGACCACAAACCTTAGAAAGCAAGAAAATACCTCTAGTGATCAACTTCAAGAAAAAAAAAAAAAGTACGTTTAGATAAAGTGCGAGCCCACAACTAATTAGAAAGCCCATAAACCTCGCCGTAATTAGTTTCTTTCTGCACCGTATAACGAGGAAAACCCGCAGATCCAAGGACACTACCACTCTAATGACAAGATAACACAGAGATAGGAATGAGAGAAAAATGTAGGGGCAAAAATACTGTTGATAAGACAAATTGCTGAAATATTTTTTAGAAGGAAGAAAATTCTTTTGTAGGAAGACTTTGTTGAAAGAGATAGTAAGACGGAAAGAAAAACGAATACAGATAAACGTAGCAATTATGTGTTTGTCGAGTAAGCAGAGGGGTACACATATATGTGTATATGAAAACGGATAAGACTTGAGATGAAAGGACCCACAAACATCAAATGCACAAAGATAAAATCATCAGATACCGAACGAGAGGCATGCAAACAAATTCATAAATACTGCAAAAAAAAAAAAAAAAAAACTAAAATACAAGTAAAATTAGAGTAACTCAAAACAGCAAACAACAGGGATTAAAAAATACGAGAAAAATACAAAAACAGCTGAAACATATATAAAAATAGCAAGATAATGTACACACACAGAGCATACTTTCAAGTCATTTCCGAAACCGAATTTGTCTTGTATTCAACAACTAACATTTATTCTCAACTTCAGATCAACTGAGTTTTGCAGATTATTAAACTACAGTACAATTGCTGTTGTATCCTTTGCTTACATTTACATTTATAACGAAATGCTAACGAAAAACCAACACGGTTTTCTAAAAATTTCTTTGTTTTTTATCACCTGGTCCATCGCAGTGCTTTATTTACATTTCTTAGGCCTAGGCCCACCATCCGAGTTTTTTTTCTTTTTTATCCTGAATATGCTACAGCCCCGAATTTCAAGTTATAAAAATGGGGTCATCCGTGGAAAAAATTGCTCCCTGATCTATGAAGGTCTCATTTGTATGGATTCTACGGGAGTACTTTTCGGGTTTTAGTACAGTTTTCGAAGCAGGGTGGCCCTTTATGTCTGACTTGCGTAGGGGCTCACTATGGATGTGGTAGTTCGCATATCCTAAGGGAGTAGCAAAGACAGGTGCGGTTGCCATAAGGCCGTGCATGACGGTTTATCCACGATGACTCTACAGTAGGTCTGAGCGTGTGAGGGATAATGCAACGACAAAGGTGTTAGCTAGGAGTGGCGACAAAAGCCAAGTCCCACATTCGCTAGGTAGCCACCGAAGGAGAAATGTAAGAAAAAGAGGAGAATCCTACTTGAACTATCCAGAGGAAGTTCGAAATTTCCGTGAACAACCAATCTTTTTTTTTTGTAGGTCACCATTAGTAGGACCATAGGATACTTCAACACAACCGTAATCCCTTGTACCACACGAAAGAGCGTCCGTGGAGATCCTTGGATACCCGTGGACATGCTGCTGGTTTTTTAACAGGAATAGTCCATATGCTCAATCTAACAATCCAGGTTACCATTATATATATATATATATATATATATATATATATATATATATATATATATATATATATATATATATATATATGTGTGTGTATACATATAAAATGGTAACCTGAATCTAAGTAGTGTGGTTTTTAAATGATGGCTTCAACACAGTACATTATAGCAGAGTATAAAGTTCAGATAATTATCAAAACTCAAAAATACGCATGCATACATGAAATTGTATGCCAAGGATTGAGCAACTGATTGATTTCCTGTTAAGTTATCTGGTGTCACAACTAAAATGTTATAAACCAATGAAAGCGAAGCCGCTGTCTTCAACCACAGAAAAAGACAACATCAGATCGCGAAGGGAAAGAGATGATGATGATGATGATGATGATGATGATGATGACGATGACCATCATCATCATCGCCGTCTGAAACGCCGTGTCACAAAGGGCATCAGTGTAATTCCACCACTCATTCTCTTCTGTGTTTTATCTTCCACAAATCTCAATTCACCTCTAGTTGGTCTTCCAACTCTCCTGGTGCCAGGAGCCAAGGTAACACCCACCGTGTTCTATTCTTCCAGGGGTAAGGCGATGGACATGTCCAAGCCTTCTCCATCTCCCTTTCATCATTCCTCATCTGCAAATCGAACTTTCGTGACTTCCCCTAGGGCATGATTTCATACTCTATCCTGCACCTGACTACTAATATACCATGATATGTTTCTGAATAGCAACACATCGTATTTGACCTAAGTACAGTTTTATATTCTTATGAAATCCTGTCTATTTTATTTCTAATTCTTATTCACCTAATTGTTTGTTTTGCCTTTTTCTTGTTTTTCACCAAATTCCATATTAAAAGAACCTGCAATGGCTTTTATTGCTCCTAAATATCTGTAAGATATAACGTTATTTCGTCCTTTTTGCTTACTCTGTCGATATTATTTCTTCTTTTCTTAGATTTATTTTCAGTTCCATTTGTCTATATACTCGTATATGATGCACTTGTAAATCTTATGGTGTTTTGCTGATTAAAAAGCAATTAAACTATTACGTAGAAAAGGACTGGAATAGCTTTTCCAACGTAATACTTTAATTTTTAACGTTTTTTAGGAGGAAATAACATTGCAACTAAGAAGCACAATACCAAATAGCCATTTCGACGGCAGAGAGCTATAAAACACTACAACAATATCTCTATCATTAATATGCCCTAAATTTGGGGAGTTTGTGAGTGTGTGTGTGTGTGTGTGTGTGTGTGTATGTGTGTGTGTCTTTATGCTTACTTAACTGGCGTGAGAACTCTTTCCCCTTACCTTTCGTAGTGGTGATCAATCAGGCGATTTGTCCTGAGCTCCTACCTGAAAAAGTAATAAAAATGATTTTAAGTTAAATCTAGCAATATCAAAATATATCTCAACATTATCTTTTTCTATCAAATACTCAAATGACATAAGAAAAATAAAAGTGCAACAAAACACGCACGAAACAAGATTCTGCAAGACACTACAACGTCCGTTAGGCATTTTTCCTCACTGAGATTCCTCCTCCTCCTCCCCCTCCTCGTCCTCCTCCTCCCCCTCCTCCTCCTCCTCCTCCTCCCCCTCCTCGTCCTCCTCCTCTTCCTCCACTGAACATTTCTGCTCCACATAAAACATTCCTGACGATGTCTCTCAAAAACAATTGCCTTTGCAGCCCTTATCTGTACGCCAGTGACAATCATAGGACGGAGGAAAATTGGGTAACCATGCAATTCTCATCGATTGGCAGTCGCTGCTTCCGAACTATCATGCAAAGTATGGAGCAAAACGAGGTATTTAGTGCCATGCTTTCCATTAACGCACGTGCTACCATATTTTCGTACAAGAGGCCATGCCAGGAAAATACTGATTTAAACCCGTGAAAAACAAATCTAATAAATTTGCGTGTCTTCTATCAATGAAAAAGACTGTTGTTTTTGAGGACTTGTTTCTTTGTTATGGAGGAAAGATGGAAACTGATGTAGTTTTCTACTCTAAAAACGTACTTGTGCTTTGTACATTACGATCATGGGAACTTTCCTCAACACCTGACATACTATCAACGACATCTTTCAGCCGTAATCATCTACACTCTTGTCCTCCAATTAATGTTTATTCTTCCACTTACATAATTTTGATCACCTTAATCCATTACCCTGCAAGGCGACTTCATACAAATACGATGTTCCTTTATGAAGGTCTACATAAAGTTCTTTTTAACAGACTTTGGTTGTTCTGCAAACATCAAAGCGAACATTATATTATGTGATGGTGGTCAAAGGTAATAGCACTTACAAGTTAGAATATTATAAACTTACACTTATACTCAAACGCATTCTTCTGAATATTATAAACTTACACTTATACTCAAACGCATTCTTCTATCTTTTTCCGCATATATTATTACTCCTCTCTCTCTCTCTCTCTCTCTCTCTCTCTCTCTCTCTCTCTCTCTCTCTCTCTCTCTCTCTCTCCTAAAAACGGCTGTATCAACCCAGTGCGATGCATTGCAGTTTGCAAGATTTCACCTTTCGTACGAAAATTTCAATTTGATGATAGTCCAACTGACAGAAATGCGTGAATTAATAAAACAGAGACGGCGGTATCCATAGATTTCATACTCATAAATTTGCCTTGAAATATGCTTACCAACATTGGGGTAGATCCTCAAAAACTGTCTGTGCCTCATCTCATGGGATAATACTTAAGGGCATAATATATATATATATATATATATATATATATATATATATATATATATATATATATATATATATATATATACATATATATTATATATGTATATATATTTTATATGTATATATATCCCTATATGCATCTATATATATATACATATATATATATATATATATATATATATATATATATATATATATATATGTGTGTGTGTGTGTGTGTGTGTGTGTGTGTGTGTATAAATACATATATATGTGTATATAGATAGATAGATACATAGATAAAAACTAAACAGTACAGATATCAACAACATGCTACGGCAAAGACTTTTTTCTCTAAATGTTTATGCGTTTCACTTCTCTCTCATTTCTTTTTGAGAACGCAATACGAGTTGATAAAACAATTAGGTTTCTAGAAAAAAAAATACTCCAAAATTTGAGATGGTAAATATAAAAAATTTTCAAGGGGTATGAAAAACACGCAAAATCAAATATTCTAAAATTTCCTATGATCAATAACTATTCGAATTATATGTGAGAATAAAATATTGTTCTCCGTAAAAACATTCGAGTCACCAAGCACACACCCTACTGCTGCCAATCCCCCCTGGCCCCTCCCTCCTTATCCTAAAGCAAAAGATTGGTCATGTAGTAAGGAACATCCTGTATAAGTCTTATGTTGGCCAGGTTTTGGCAACTTCCCATCCAATAACAATGGCAGCAGAAAAGGAGGGCTTTTTTTTATATTATTAGTTACTATTTCAGTCAATAAATGTAAGTATAAACGTATAAAATATAAAGATTTCCAAGAAATCAGGTTACAATATGATTACTGATTTCCTAGTGTTATTAATAAAATGATTTATTATAATCATTGCATATATCATATTACTATTATTATTATCATTATTATTACTATTATTATTACCACTATTATAACATTAGTAAACGTTAAACTAAAACCAGTCATCTAAAAGCGGGCAAAACGACAGCTCTCGAGAACCTGCTCGATTCTCCTCCTCAATCTCAATCTCGAAAGCTCTCGTTAGTATACACATATTTCTAATATATATTTATGTTTACACCATTATGGTTTCTTCACTATTTTAGTGCCTCGTGCTATTATTATTATTATTATTATTATTATTATTATTATTATTATTATTATTATCCACTTACATCGGCTACTTGACTTCTAGTTTCCTTCCCAGAGAACAACAAAGCCCCAGAAGGACAATCCCAAACAGCAAAGAAGCCAATACGGTGCCGACCTGTCTGGAATAACAAATAAGAAAGCTGACCAAATTACAGGCCGTCGTAAACAAGAGCTTGTATTACCTGGATTACATCTCCAAAGTTCCAAATAACCACCGCGATTAAATTATAATTTGATAGCTACGAGTCAGTAGTTGTTCGTTTGAAACCGTGTGATTCACTGATAATATCAGGTTGTATACGCATAAGTACTGGGTTATTTTTATTAAAGATCGTGTTTTTCATCGGGTTGGGCATCACTTTTTTTATTGCTTAATAATTCTAAAAGGCCACCATCTGTCTGTCCTATCAGTACTGATAACAACAGGCAATCATCACAAATCTAAGTTAAAGTTTTTATATTTCCTACGATACGAGGGAACGACAAACTTGCACATGCATTATATATACATAACATACATACATACATACATACATAATATATATATATAATATAAAATAATTAATATGTACATATATATATATATATATATATATATATATATATATATATATATATATATATATATATATATTATGTGTGTGCATGCGAGTTTATGTGTCAGTGTAGAACATCTTTCACCAACCGTAATTTTGCCCTTAAGAAACGGTGACATTAGCAGGGTAGAATATTCCGGTCTTCAACAAGTCTTTAGAGATGGGGTTGCAAGCCCGTGTTTTTTTTTTGTGTTTTTTTTTTTTAAACCACAGATGACACATGGGTCGAATTGTGGATGGTAGGCCGGGATCCAAATACAGGCCTTCCGAATACGAGGTCTGTTATCTACTTGTAGGTTTGTACGTCATATAACTAAAAATTAAAGGAAGTCATTTCCCGCGAAAAAAAATATTCTTTCACCTTCTGATGATCAAGTAGTTCATCAAGTGCAACTGAAACCCTGAACAATAGACTTTTAAAAAATCTGAATATGTAGTACCACAATCGCTTGGGTTCGGTAATAATTAAATTGCACTCTATCCTCGAACAGAACCATATTGAATTATTTTGACCTTTTAAATAGATTAAAATATGCCGCACTCATTGAAATGACAGTAGTTTGACAGAAAATAAATATTAATGAATCACCTGTTCGACGAGACTCGGTTCCAAAATAATTTGGGATTTAGCTGCTCATTTTCGTAAACGTTTCTATGGGTGGAGCTAAAGAATTCTAATGCAGGAAATTGTTATATACTTATTTATTGAACAACTGAACATCAAAGTTCTACCGGTAATAAACAACCATTTTTGTGTGAAAAACGGGGATCAACAAAAATATGCAAAATATGGACTTGCACCCACTTTGAGTTGTCTAATTTCGTGAAATATGTCGCAGTCCTCATTTCAAGAAATAAACTAACGGTCAAAAATGCTATACAGACGTTATCTAACTTGTAAAAGATCCTATCTGTTCCATGAATTCTGCAAAGTTTCTGTAGCACGAAATCATCAAAAGAATTTTTTTTTTTTTGTATACTGGCTTCTCTTTTCAAAAGACAACTAAAGCTCAGATTAAATTAAAAAAAAACGACAATGATGTGCGTACTGTATATGGCAGCTTAAATAAAAGCAACAAGCGTCCATTACATTTTATATAAGACTGTAAGTCTCCAGTAAGTGTGGCAATAACTAGGGTTGATATCATACCACAAACTCTATAGACATTCACGCCTAGGATACACAAACGTGCAAGCAAGCGAGCATTCCAGTTCCCGGTGTAGGATACAGTGTAAATGAGACTCGTCTCACGTGTGAGGTATAAAAAAGGAAACGAGAGAGGAACCCAATTATAGTAAACAAACGTGTGATCTTACTATTTAATGAATGGAAAATTAATTTAAACAAAATATGAGTAGTATGGAGTTTGGCCCTGACCTTTCGCTTATCTGTTACTCGTATGCTCTGAAATATTTATAAGCGCTTAGACCCTGACAGTGCCCTTGACCTCTGGCCTTTATAAATCAAAATTGGTGAGCTTAATCATTGTGGAATTACCATTAAGAAAAAAATGTGCCGAAGATATAAACAATGCTTGAGCCAACAAAAATCCCTATCTCTCTCAACAGGTGAGTATATAATAAATTAGCAGTTTCGAGGCAATATCTACCAAAAGTTCACCGAACGAAACGAAGATACTTGCCCTGTTCCATGAAGATCTGTTCATCTATCTCGAGATATCCTCCTGGCATAAAAAGACACAAACACAGCCTTGCAACTTTCTTATCGGAGGCAATATGGCAGCTGAGTGGAAGCAGTGAGACTGAAAGGTCATTGCTACCGGAAACTTGATTAATACTGATGTCTAATGAAGGTAAATAATGAATGAGATGATAATAGATACCTATGACCTACACCATGTGCCGAGATGGAAAATTGCTTGTAACAAGAAAGTATGTAATAAATTAACGAAATATGTAACGTTTGGATATGCTGATACTGAGATTTCTTGTAAGAACACCAGGGTAAGAAGGGCATTACTAGATAACCCCCAAAAAACACTAAGTGATAAAACAGAGGGAAGTCCAGGTATTAATGAAAATTTAAGACACTATTAAGACTCGTCAGTTAGAAAACCGAAGAAAAGGTTGATCAAGGAAGGTATAAATGAAGTGATATAAATGAAGTGACAAAAACATCCCAAGAGCTTGTGTTATAGAACAGATTGCAAACCAGCATTTACTTACTCGATTATAACTCAAGTTACTTGAGAACTTATTCAGATTTTACGTGTTTAAATGCCTTACGAAAAGAGCTTAAAACTCAATATGGTATCGTGTTAACAATTCCGATGTATTTAGGCGAAATCACGAAGACATTGCGGTGAAAAAGCCAACCAGCAGTTCGTGATATACGAAACATATTTACACTAATAAAATTCGCTTACTTTTGCATAACAACATTCTGATGGTTTTTATTTTAGTATTTTGTTAACATTTAAGAAAGAAGATGTTGCAAGTTTCTATATACAATTCCAAATTCGTGAAGAAAGCATTTTGCAAATTTCCTGTAAAAAAATATGTCTGACGAAGTGTAGAACTTATTTTGTGAATTGACAACGTTCACACTGTCTCATACTTAGCATCCATACTTAGGTTAACTGCATGACCATTTCATAAGGTAAGTCTTCCTCTTTAACTTTATTAGGTTCTGTTACAGCATCAGCGACAGCATTTTAATTTTTTTTTTTTTTTTTTGGCTAATGTTTGGTAGGTCTACCACCGCTCAACCCAGAATTATATGGATGCTAGCATTTGTTGGGGTCAAGAGTAAGAGCGTGGGAACTGCAACCGAAATTTACTGATAAACCAGAAGGTTATACCTTCCTAACACCATCACCTCTAAAATGGAAAGGGTATATGGTAATATATATACATTAATAGAGACAGCTAGAAAGACAGAAACGCACACACGCACACACATATATATATATATATATACATACACACATATATATAATCTGTGCGAGGATACGAATCGAATACGAACTGAAAATCAAAAGACCAAAAAGCTGCCCTCAGCATCGACAATTGCATTAAAATAATGGATGGCATGAAGTCAAAATCGAACCAATGCTAACAATTCCTTGATCAGTAAAAAAAAATATGCAGTCAAGTACATCATAACACAATTTCCATTATTTTGAAAGCTATTAAGCATGTTTAATAGTTAAAATAATTACGGCGATTATTCACCTGAACCAAAATGACCATAACTCATTTTAAGCACTCTTTCCTATCTCCAAAATCTCTTGAACTTCAGAATAAACTTTACATTGTAAATGCCTTCAGTATAAAATAGTTATAATAAATGAAGAAAATATTTCATTTTTCATTTATTATAAAATGAATGAAAAATGAAACATTCTCTTAATTTATTATACTTATTATAACTATTTTGTGCTGAGGGCATTTACAATGAAAGTTTATCCTGAACTTCAACAGATTTTGGAGTTAGAAAAGAGTGCATAAAATGAGTTATGGTCATTTTGGTTCTAATAAATAATCGCCGTAATTATTTTGAACTATTAAACATACTTAATAGTTTTCATAATAATTGATTTTTTTTTTGGGGTGAAACAACACTACATTTTCAAAAAATGTAAGTCAAATAAACTGCAGAATGAGATTTAAAGTGTTAAATAAATCAACATAAGCTACTCAGAAAAAAAATAACGAGCCTGTTTAAAACGTTACTAACTTCTCGTATGCATGCGGGTTGCTAACAAAGCCATTGATCCAAAATGCAATAAATAATGACAAATGAGAGTACATATATATTACGAAGTGATTTCAGCGGTAATCTGTCAACATTTACATGTAAGCAGGTCATTTGTATGTCTTTCAAGAATAATTTAACTTCGGACCTTGTGGGCGTGTTTTTTATGTATATCGTTTTGTTGTTTTGTCTGAATACATGCATTTGCCTGCGTTGTTTAGCATTTCTTTTACAAGCATTTTTACATACTGAACAGTGTTCTTTGATTTCTTTGTTGTAGCTTAATGTTTGAAAAACATTTTTTTCATAAATATTTAGTATTCTTTATATTTTGTTTTAGGAGTAGTGTGCATAAAAAGTTCTGAGTGATTTTTACTGCCTTTAAATGTATATATATATATATATATATATATATATATATATATATATATATATATATATATATATATATATATATATATATATATATATATATATATATATATATAATATATATATATATATATATAATATATATTAAAACGCTTTTGAACGCTTTAACGCTCTGGTGTTCTTCATGTTTTTTTTAAATAAAATTACTGACATAAATAGCGATCTTCCTTGATTACATATATCAAAAACACCAAAACACGAAGCAATGGCCAGACTGACACCGAGCCAAAGAGCAATATGAAAGGAATAACCAGCAACTAAAACAAATTTTCTTGTTCTCGGCTAATCCCCCTTATATCTTGACCTGAATACGAAACAGTTTCACAGTAAGGATAGAAAACAATGTTTACAAAGGTAAATAAATTACAACCGACAATTCTCACTAATCTAGCATGTTTCTCATTCGAAACCGAAAGGACAAATAGAGAAACACTACAAAAAAGGAAGTAAAAGGACATATTATACGGTAGTATATGAATAACCCAGATAAAATTAATTCATGGAGGTTTATATAAATTTTGTACATTGCTGTACTGTCTGTGTCGAAATAGCCTCCCTAAAGTCATGTTGTTCTTTGGTTGCAAAACATTGTCTTACAACCGTCTAAGCTGAGCGAAGAAATCAGAGCGAAAGTTTGAAACTTTTAATAGTAAAAAAATAGGATTCTTTGCCGTGCATAATGAATACCTAAATCAGTCTCAATCTCCACTATTCGAAAGTCAAAATAAATAATTTAGACCCAACACTTTTACCGGCGTCATCAGCTGGAAATGAACAGTAATAAGAAATATTTTGACAGGTAGAGTCCATCTTTCAACAGTTGTGACATTTACATTGTCTGGTAATTCCAGAGCCACCTGAATTAAAATTTGGTTGCATCTAAGTAATAGAAATTGATAATAATTTCTCAGCTTTCACACTGATTACAAAACCTGCCTCTCTGATTACAGCGGAACCATTATCTCAGTGATACAGCAACTGCCGAAGCTTCTTGGCTGTTCAAGGATATTACTGATGTCACTGGCAAATTAGCATTTGGTACCTGAAATGTTTGTGCATCTACGGTTCATACTTGATCCTCTTTAGCACACACATTAACCTGGAATCAGAGGATGATGCCCACAAAATTTGGTATCTAAACGAAGTTAACGAAGACCACATCCTTCTGGTCCGACACGTGTGATAACAGGTTTGCCTACTGACTAGTTCGAAAAAAAAAAAAAAAAAAAAAAAAAAATATATATATATATATATATATATATATATATATATATATATATATATATATATATATATATATATATATATATATATATATATCAAACACGCTCACAGCCAATATCAGCCTTATAGAATGGCTGTAGATTGGATGTCTGCTCATTATTATCATCAGTTTATTTATGGGGAATTCAATATAGTTCCTCACCTGTTCCATTATACAGGTCCCTCATTTGTCAGGTACAGTTAATAATTTCATTGAATAATGAAATGTGACCTGACAGAATGTAGTAATTATAGAAGCAATGCATTTCCGTCGAGTGTAATGAAAATATTGTGTGTGGTTATTCGGAGTAGTCTGGGGAAAGAAACTGATAAAATGCTTAGAGATTAACAAGCTGGTTTAGAATAGGCAGGAGTTGAACAGAACAAGTATTTTGTCTTAAGACATGTTGTGCAGCAGGGTACGGAATTATAAAAACCCCACCTATTGGTTTTGATGATTACGAGAAGGGTGCTACAAGAAAATGTTATTTTACTTTGCTGTTTGCCATTTTAATGGATTTTATAAGGAAAAACCCGGTCAGATACGGAGGAGTTTTCAGATAGAAACTTGATTTATGATGTAAAACAGCAAAGGATTTACAAACTTGCCTGACAGAATTCATCATATATCTAGAGAGATGGGACTGAAGATAAATCTAAAACAAGTAATAAGGGATGAGGAAGCACAAAAGGATGAAAGACAAATATGGAGAAAGGCTGTACTCTGAGTGAATCTTTCAAATATTTAGGAGTAATGCACAGGTTCTCTTGAGTTGAAATTTTGTGAAAAAAAAAAAACAAGACAAATAAAAATGAGATAGGAGGAATAAGAATTGAAAATAAAAAAAAATTAAATTCATAAAGTACAATTATACATAAGTCTACTGCGAGCTGTACCGCACATGAATCATACGAAAATGGAACTATATCTAAAGGATGTTGTCGTCGGGAGAACATGTTTTAAGAATAAATATCAGGAATTAGAAGATAGGGCAGAGCCAGAAATGATACCATTTGGGAAATTACGGAGGTCCATATGGGGAGGAGATAATGATAAAGAAGAGATGGCGTTGGCTCGGATATGTCATTCGTGCACCCACTGGGAGAACTGTATGTGACAGTGTAGCTAGGCTTCTCTGGGCACAAAAAAAAGAGTTGGATATTCCACACCTACATAGACAAGAACTATGGGAAGGGAGGCTAGAGGTGACTGAAACTTCGCGGAAGATAAAGCACAGAAAAATCATTGCTCCAGAAATCACATTCATCCAAGATCCTATATATATAATTTCACTTGAAGTAGTATATTGTCACCGGATACCTTTCAAACATTCAAACTTTAAATTTTCTAGTTGCGTAACGGGAAATGAAACCAATTCCGCCACAATATAATGTGTCTTCGATATATGATACGTGGATATTCCGTAAAATTTCGATAAATATTCAGTGGTGAAAACAAGGTACTTTAACTTTCCAAGTGCTCCTCGATCAAGAACGTATTCTTGCTTCGCCTTCTTTGACCTTTATGCATGTTTTGTTTCCTGCGATGTGGCGTCCTTGGCAGTGTGTACATTTTGCCTAAGTTTTAACCTATGACCTTTCCCTCACTTTGGGCATATAAGGTCCTCTGTACATTTTGTCCCCCTAATGGCACAGAATTACGTGGTATATAGAAATCTTCTTTCATGTTATTTTTTCTTTGCGTGAGAACTATAATTCACAGATCTTATCTTATATAAATTCGATGATATTTTCATTTCTGTTTATTTGTATAATGATCTAAATCAACATTTTTTTACTTCATCAGTTGTAGCTTTCCGTTCGACTATAATACAAAATTAAGATAAATAGGACAAAATTGAGTGAAGTACAGATGAACGATTGAAACTGGGTAAAATCAAGAAACATTGATCCCTCCCATCCCAAAATGGGTCTCTCTCTCTCTCTCTCTCTCTCTCTCTCTCTCTCTCTCTCTCTCTCATACATACTCTCTCACATACATATGTATATACATATATACATACATATGCAAATATATACATGTTTATAATACACAGATATATATATATATATATATACATGTTTATAATATACATATATATATATGTGTGTGTATATATATATGTGTGTGTGTATTATATATATGTATATATTTGCATATGTATTTATATATGTATATACATGTATGTGTGCATGTATGTATGTATGTTTGTGTACATATATATATATTTAAATATATATATATATATATATATATATATATATATATATATATATATTATATATATATATATTTAAATATATATATATATATATATATAATTTATTTATATAAAATATATATATACCCAGTATATATACGTCAAACTTAATATCCCTAGAGCTTTATCATTGCTATTATTAGCAGGGATGCAACCGTACTTGAAAAAGCACAATGCTAACCCAAGGGCTGCTATAGGAAGAGCGACTAAGTACAAAAAACAATTATGAATGTAAAAGTAAACTATACAAGAGAAAATTATGATGTGAGACTATGAAAGCATTGTAACCAGTTCGAACTTCTCCAGTTCCTAGGTTTGAACTACTGTATGTAACTTGGAAGATCATTTAATGATTCGGTGGCAGCTGGTACAAACTTCATGACAACTGGGTAGTTCTGAACCTCACGGAAGAAAGGCAACAGCATCAGAATAAATCAATAGCCTAGTATTACAGGGTCGGTGACATATTCTAGGAAAAACTGCATGTAAAGGATGATAAGAAATATGCAAATTCAAGAAAGACTACACAGTCGAGTGACGGTGCTAGAGATTAATACACTGACCCCGACAAGTAATAAATAGGGTACAGTATAACCCATACTTGAACATTCAAGATATCCAATACCAAACATTAATTCCCTGTAAAATTTAGCCTAAACTCTACTGAACTTTACATTTATCATTTAATTTAAGAGATTTATTAGAACAACGCATTATGCCTGAAATTTTAGCTGAGGAAAAACCATTATAATCGTGAAGATGAAGAGTATAGAACTCTTGGATGTTGAATTTGTAAAGTTGATGGGTTACTGTACTAACAACTGGAGTACAAAACTTAACAGAAATGTTTTTGTCCAACAATTTAGAATGCACGTTAACTACTGACGACTAAAGGAGAGAATAATAATCAAAACATGGTATAACAGAATAACTAAAACATTCCTTCAGGATACACAAACCTTTTCTTTAAATGTATCACGCACCAGACCCATGGATTACACGCAACCCTCAGAAAGCTCGGCTGCACCTAGACTAACGTTTATTTGTAAATTGCCTTTTTGAGGGCTAGTGCCGGCACTGCACCTCACATAGTGCCCTGCAGGCATTAATACAGTGTTTGCAACGTCTCTTTGGCCCTTAACTGCAAACAGTTTATAATTTTACATCCATTTCTGTCCCTTTCTTCCACACTGCTGTACATCTCTATTACTTCTTTGGGCAACTCCCACGTCATCTTTAGATCCTTGTACTTCATCTCAATAAATGGATATCTTTGTCTTGCTGTCCAGCCCAGCCGCACTAACTCCCTTTTTTCGTTGCTTTAAGCGCTGAATGGCCGAAAGTGCCCCAGTGCTTGGCTTTATAGCCTAAATTTCATGATTCATTCATTCATTCATCCATCCACTTATATCCTAAACCATACGAGAAGGTAGGTCAGTTTCTATCAGAAATTTGTCAAGTGATTCTCACTCAGGTGACTTTTGTAGAACCTAAATGCGCTGTGGCACATCTTGAAAGCAATTGAAAAGTACTCTCTCACTCCATACCATCTCTTTTGTTAAATATTGCATCGGATGTGACCCAGCCCGAGAAAGATGGGAATTCGATATTATCGAGAAAAGAAAAGTACTAAATGAAATTAAAAAGTTAACTGAGCAATACCAGAAATCCCTGGCTCCGGTGAACAGGACTACTTGAGAGCGCTGACAATAGGGTATACAGTACAGTATAGTATCAAAGGGCTGTATTGCTTGACAGCTGATTTCTGTGCTACAGTCTTGGTAGACATATCTAAATATCATAAAGGATCATTATTTTAAAGTTTGAACTTACCTACGGAACTAAGCCACATTTTATGCGTTAAAAATAGCCGTAAAGGTTATAGAACGATACTAAGTATTCATTCATCTCAGGTTACCTAGATGTACAATATACTTTTATTACTACTTGGAAAATTTTCTACTGATGAGCGGTAATGCAAATATGCAACCGCTATAAATTAACTTCACTAACTCATCAGATTTGTAAACTACTCAACTGAACGGCGATTAAATGATTTTTAAAGTAATATCAAATCATTAAATGTCGATAAAAAAGCTAAGAAAACGAAAAGTTTTATCAAATAAAAGGTTCAGCAAAGAGCACTACCGAGGTCAGATAACGACCGTTACCGAGGACCAGGTGAAAAAAAAAAAAAGCACTATCGAGGTCAGTTAAGAGCACTACCGAACACGTCTGTCGATGATCAGACCGAAGAGAAACTGAGTCTACTGCAGGTGAGGCCCGAGAGATGCTGGGGGACTACACCCGAACCCCGGGGGATAACCCGCTTGTCTTCAACTACCGCTCTGCTCGTTACACCCAGCAATTCATATCTCGTTGGCTCGCCGCCTTTGACCAAGCCGAATGGCTTAAGTAAAAGTAATTGATTTATGAAGAATATGAATGCACTAAATATCGAATATGTTGTATTCGTTGATGCTTAACTAAAGAATTTTACTTTATTGGACTTTATCAGTGATATTCAAACATATACCAAAATGTGTCTAAATATATATATATATATACATATATATATATATATATATATATATATGTATAAACATATATATATTTTAAAAGCATTATTATTATTATTATTATTATTATTATTATTATTATTATTATTATTATTATTATTATTATTGTTAAATATAAGAAAGCATTCCTGTCGGACAAGCCTGAAAGACTACTAACTTGCAAGTCGAGCGGCCACATAATAAAATGCCCATGGCATGAAAAAAAAAAAAAAAAAAAAAAAAAAAAAAAGAACAGAAAACAAATAAAGGTGCCAAGCGCGCTGTCAAGAAATATCGGGGCTTTAAAGGACCATTACGGTTTTTATTAAAATCATGAGTATTCGCCTCAATAATGTTGTCGGGAGGACAATTTCTCAGCTTTACAGTAAACTATAAAAGCAATACTCATAAAGATGACTCCTACAAAGAAGTTATTAGAAAATAAAATAACAAATAATGCAAGAAAACCAGTAAAAGAATAAAGATCTAGTAGAAAGTTAAAAAACATCACTGTAAAACTATAAGGGGAATAAATGCAAAAAAACGAAATACGTTGACAAAGGTAGCTATAACGGAAACGCCGTAAGATACATGACGACGTCTATTTCTTCCAGCTACCCTATCTTGTTTAAGTTGAAAAAAATAGCGAGAGACCTTTCAGTAAGGGGAAATGTAAACAACACTCTCCATTCTCCAATAACAATCCATCTCCCTCAGACTTCGACCCAATGATCAGTGAACAAGAGAACCTTCAGCAAAATTCACAAGAAAATGTTCTAAAAAAAAAAAGGATCTAGAATAAAAAAAAAAGTAGCTCTTAAGTCGATGCAACAAACTATCTGTAAATCTTTAAATTGGCCTATGACTCAGCAAAAATCAACAGGTTCTGTCCTTCACTGTTTTCGTCAATGAAAAGCTCCATAAAATTTCTTTAACTGCCCTGTAATCTAGAAGCAAAACACGAAAAAAAAAGAATTAAAGATCCAGAGTAAACAACACAATAGCATAAAAAGTTTGTACCCAGCATGCGGTGATATCTTGACAAAGTTGAGCAAACCCTGATATTCACACAAGAATCTTGATCAAAAAGAATGAAATGCTGTTTTTGTAATGCTTAAATGTCTGCAGAGTGGTGCAACCTCAGATCACGCTTGTTAGGTCTGTAGTTCGTTTTAAGATTCCCGCCAACCATTTGACCCAGCTGCAAATGGGAAAATAGAGAGGAACGAACAAAGAGAGAGAGAGAGAAAAGAGAGAGAGAAGCATGGAAGAACCATCGAACAAAGCTTGTTCAGTAGCTGACATTTGCACTGTTGATCTTCAGAGCTTCTTAAATGCACTCCTGAAGGAATCCATTCGACACGTTGTATACGGTAGGCTTCACGTTCCCACTTATTGTGATCTAGTTGACAACTTAGGAGTAAACCTTTCATACCATTCATTTCTTTACGTGAAAATTTAATGCATTATATTTCACAAATCATTCAACTGCCGTTACTGAAGTGCCAGAGAACATTTAATCAATCATTCATCACTTTAGAAAGGGGTGCTCTTAATATTGTATTTTCTTTCAGAGACAGATCATGATACAGGAGCTTAATATTACGTACTCCTCAGCAAGATGTTTTCCATTAATTGGCAGTCCTCAGATTATCTCACTCTTTCTTTTTCTTTCTCTTATTTCTACACAATTTCTTATTGTATTTACTGCTGGTAGATTAGGAGCTGTGGTAGTACTCACTCTTTCTGCTCTTCTCCCTCACGTCTTCATTTCCCGGTATACCATATTCCTTCAATCATATTTCTCTGATACAGACATTTGAGTGGTGTCTTTCCTTTCCTGAGAATTTAAAGGTACGATTTTCTGCGAAACAATCAAGGTACAAGAGAGAGAGAGAGAGAGAGAGAGAGAGAGAGAGAGAGAGAGAGAGAGAGAGAGAGAGAGAGAGAGAGAGAAATACTTTGGCAAATTCCGTCATAAAATTTATGATATATATATTCCTTATTTAGGTATATTTCATCGAAGCATTACATCAATGAAAGGCTTTCAGTAAACTAATACAAGCATAAAACAAATTACACTAACTGTGATGTCCCAACCATGGAGTCAAGATGAACACTTATCTACTTATCATTTACCTATTTATCATTCCTTGATTAAACTAAAACACAACTGCGTTTTCGTAAAGCTACAAACAAATCAATTAGAATTATTGTGATTAAAGTGGAAATACTAACTAAAACAATCAAGAATATTTATCAATCACGTCAAATTCTGCAAACAAAAACAAAATAAAGAACTTATTTACGAGCGAGTCCAAAACCTTTGAGACGAAAATAGAAATTACAAAAATCTTCAAGAAATAAAATCAAAATAATGATAATGGTAAAGACAAAAGGCGAGAACACTGAATAACTGAGTAGACTATAAAATAGTAAAAAAAAAAAACTGAAAGCGACATCTAGTGTGCAATTTAGAAAAGAGTAGCCATGATTCCAAGAAATACCTGACCTCTCTCGGAGTGTTCGTGACCCTCGTTTGATTATTCGAACCCAGGAAAAAAAGCAACCCATCTACCTGCAACATACCGCTCTGCTCGAGATCTATTATTAATGGGTAAGGTTCACAGCCTGGAAAGATTTTGGGGAGGAGGGAGGGAAAAAGTTCGTGGTAGGGTTTCTGTCGTATCGTTAACAGTGAGGTGATTCTTGCCTGGCTGATTCGATATTTAAGATTCAAGCAGCATAGTACATGATATAACGGCAAGCTGATTCTTACCTGGCACACTTCAGATAAAATGGAAACTCTTATTATAGGTCCCAAAAATATAAATCGGTGGATTAAAGTAACGTCATTCACTGCTAAACCTTTGTCGCAGTAACCATTCAACAGAACGGAGCATACACAAGTGCACAGATTTTGCTTTTTTCTTCTTCAAGATTTACTTTCATTCATCAAAGGATGATCATGAAGACCTAAAACGGCGTGTTGCCATAAGGCCACTATAGAATTAACAGATAATTACGAACTAGCCGGAAAAATAAATATATTTCCTTCGGGCTCAAAAGACGCACCTGGAGAGAAGTAGCTTTTCAAAACTTAAAAAGAGAAATAAAATTTACACATTAAAGAATAAATCATCGAAAGGATCGTGTAATGATAAGTACTTTGAAACTGATTCACTGGGTATGGCAATGATCAATAACCACATCCATAAAGCGAAAATTATCTTAGAGATTATCTTAGAAATTAACAGAAGTAAAACGTGATTAAAACAATGATCAACCTGATCTTCCTTTTGCACAAATCCACTAAACCTCTCATTTCTATCATGATTTTTCTTATTTGCGTTAGATTTGCGTTGTCCGGATTATTTCACGCTGGCCAAGAAATAAAATTAGGGTTTTTGTCTAGAACTCGAAATTTCTTTTCTGCATCTTACATATTAAAAGCTTAATTTCAGCTTTGTAAATAAGCCTGGAAAAGTCTTAATATTTAGGCTGCTCTTTCATTTGTCTTCCTTATTGATCATCTTGAATTATTTTGTATTATTTTTTAATAATGACTCCGTACTTATGTGTTCTATAAATTACTTTTCTGCACTGAAAGGTGGCTTGTTGCTTTCTTTTCCCTTGGAGCTATTTCGGCCAAGGTTTCGTAAAGGTGATGACAGCGTCCTTCCGCCTCTCAGGCGGCCTAGCAACATCGCATCAGCGTCCTCTTCCAACTCATCCTGTATGGAAATTGGATTTCATCAGATTTCATCAGACTGCTGAATTCGGTGAGTGTCCTTCCAGAATTGGAAATCATTTTAACGAAGGCTAGACAGCTGGATGTGAATGAACACTAGTCTAAATATGACTGCCGTTACTCGATCAGAGTAATACATAGCTAATATAGCTGTGAATGCATAGGCCGTCTCAAAGATTAGATCAGCATCCATGCAAGTAGACTGAAAGTACGGTCCCCTCGTCCCAGCAAACTAAGGTAGTCATGCAACATAAAGGATGTGATAAACACGCAGTGGATGCGACTAATGCAAAAGTTACAAGACAAAGGGAAAAGTTGTTAAGGTTAAAGATGAAACTAAGAACCATGGTTCCCTGATTCTCATAAAAACAGAACGGCCTTATATAAGACTGCTTATAATGATTTTATCTAGGTATACATACCGGCTTACAAATTTCGCCTTAATTAAAAGACTCACTGCAGTTTTAGCTACACGGAAAGTGACACATTTACCTTTATCAAGCAAACACTACTCACCAATGGGAGGCCTACCATCTGTAGGGAATACAATGCCACGTAAAAACATGAAATCAAAAGGTATTATAATGTTTTTGAAAGCATATTCAGGATATTATCCCCCAAGTAAACAACAATTACTCTTCCGCGCTTGGTTTTTCTTACTTTTCATTTTATACGTTGAGCCACTTCATGAATATCAGCAACATCGTATTCGAGCTAAAATCTGGCTATTGCTCGTCAACTGCAGACAAATCTTGAAAGGTAGACGTTCGCTAAGAATTGTGCCGAATTTTATCTAAATGTTTCTTCCTGATGAAAAAGTTTTAATTTGCGTTACAGTGCTTTAAGTACCTTCTCCGTTTGCATTTAGATAAAACCACAGTTTATCACTGCTTATCAACTTAGGTAAAAAATCACTTGGTTATGTACGGAGTAACACCGAAAACACAACAAAGTACCATTAAAATAAGGGGGAGAGAGAGAGAGAGAGAGAGAGAGAGAGAGAGAGAGAGAGAGAGAGAGAGAGAGAGAGAGAGAGAGAGCCAATGTAAACAAGAGACATCAAAGTAACAGATGCATTAAGCGTGCCAAAACAACGCCGGGGCAGCTCCATAAAACTGTTTGATCTGCATATATCGAAGGATCCGAAGACTGAAGAAGTTTTAAAGCGTGAAGTCACAACTTCGTGCACAATATCCATTAAACGAATAACTAGAACACTTCTTCGGTTCAGAATTTCATTTATGAGAGCAATTTTAGCTAAAACATTTACAGAAGTTGCAATCGACACAAAGCAAACTAATCCTCGCTGTCCAACTTCATTCCACGGGACACCCCTCTTTTAGGATAACTAACTCCTCAGTACATACTTTTACTTACCTTACCTAGTTTCTGTACTCTCCAGCCCTCTCCTTTTACATTTCTCCATGCTTATAGCATAGCAGCCCTATAATTAAATTAAGGATAAATTCTCAAAGATTCTGAAAGCTTTTTACCTCAATACGCACACATATACGTACGTGTGTATATATATATATATATATATATATATATATATATATATATATATATATATATATATATATATATATATATATATATATATATATATATATATATATATATATATATATATATACAGAGAGAGAGAGAGAGAGAGAGAGAGAGAGAGAGAGAGAGAGAGAGAGAGAGAGAGAAATCATATGAACTGGAGGCATATTTTGTAAATAGAAGTTCAAGTGACATGAAGCGTCGACTGAATTATATTGGTAATGGTTTTAAAGTTTGAATTTAAATCTTAAAAGAATTTCTTTCTAATGCAGAGAAACAAAGGAAAAAGTAAAATCAAATAAATGGTCTGTGACAAGATTAAAGAGATGAGAAGAGCGGAACTTTTCAGGATGCGTGACCATCAAAGGACAAAGGAAAACACGACACACTCCTGAATTCTCAAGAGAGAGAGAGAGAGAGAGAGAGAGAGAGAGAGAGAGAGAGAGAGAGAGAGACTAAAGGAAAGGGGACAAAGATGTACGACAAAAGGCGACTGATAGCCAGTCGAAAAATGAAAAAGAAAGAGAATACAAGGCGATTATTGAAAAAAATTTAAATCAGTGTTAGAAAACCAGTATGGATAGTAAGCAACAAGGATCAAAGATAGAGATAATAACAAAATCCACACCAACAGATACACAAAATTCTTAATCTTATACTAATGAGAAACTCTGATACAATATTAAAATATAAAAAGAAAATAGAGAAATAATGCAAGAAAGATATCACAAACAGTGAATTACCTGTAATATACACCAAAAACTTACACGGAATACTGAAAATAATTTTCACTGAATATTCTGGCAAAACATGGACAGTTCATCTTTATACAAGGACGAAAACCAAAAACACTTCTCTCGTGCCACGTAATATTCTCCAGCTTATGTAAGAGCATATTTCTACTCTATGTGGAAGAAGAAGGCGTTTTCAAGCCCATGGTTAGAATAGCTACGCATATCAATTTAGCTGGAAACTCCCGGCAACAATTAAAACGTGAGTATTTTCGTCAGGAAATGCACCAAAGCCCAAAAGGAACAAGTTCGAATCCTGACCATGGTAGATGCATTTATCATATATAATTCCATTTTGGCGTGATTTATTTACAACGATAAATGTGTTCGTTATCAAGGGGGACTTGCAGTCTAATTTTTTAATGCAAGAAGCCACGTGTGAGTTGGTGACAAAGCTAAGATATATATATATATATATATATATATATATAATATATATATATATATATATATATATATATATATATATATATATATATATATATATATATATATATATATATATGATATACTACAGTATATACATATTATATATATATATATATAATACATATATATATAATATACTGTATATACAGAATATATCTGCAAAGCGAGTTACAGTGTTCACACATTTCAAAAATAAGATGCCAAATTCAAAACATATGTATAAAAATTAAGCGTCATGAAAAAAAGTTAAAAATCACAGGTCATACCTAATTTCGTGGATTTTCCCCTAACATGTTTTACAAATGTATGGCAACCACAGTGTCGTTAGCATACCCCCATCGTTTTACATAGCCCAAGGGCGGATGCTATGCCAGAGGAATGGAAGACATCATTACGAAACTTGGCATATTGTAGCGGAATATTATGTCTAGAGAATTTAAATAATCGAGCATCTGGCAATGCAGCTCACAGGAGAGCCGTAAAAACTACAAAATGTAGCAGAGAAAATAAATGTTGATGTCAAAGACACTGGGCAAGGCGACTGATGAATGTGTCACCATTATTCTTTCCCCGGGGCCTCTTAACTTACTCCTAAGTATAAGCAGAGCTACGTTTCAAATGGAGGAGAAGAACTTCAAAGCCTAATTAAAGGGAAATAAATACCATGCTTAAATATATTTTGCATATAATGCATGTTATTTAATGGTACTTTATGACTGAGTCACATGAACCTTCTAGCGACCTTGCCAGATGACTCTATTCTAGAGAAATTAAAAATCAGGTTCATATTTATGAAACTGCTTAAAACGGAAAAAACGTGAATATGTTCAACAGCATGGTCGGAAAATAAAACATGATCTTCAGTACTGTAAACCAATATATATATTAGGTACGAGATAACAAGACGATTTTCATATTTATTTTGGAAAAAGTTGTAATAACTTCATGCTTCCAGAAAATAAAATGTTCTAAAATGCAAACGAGTAATCCACTAGTTATATAGCAGACTAAAAAATATTAATGAAAAATAAGTGAAAAACAAGCTGCCAGGAAATAATATATGAAAAAAATATGTAAAATAAGTCATACAAGTTCACAGCAGCTTCAGAGATATTTTACTCTTTCCAAAATGACACCTTAACGCGAATATTTGTCCGCATCATCCACGCTGCAACTGCAAAGTGCTTCTGGATCAAAAATAAGTTTAGAAAGGCAATGACGTTGAAAATTACAGTAGAGGAAGCCTCATTTCAAAATGAGATTAGCAAAGTATGGTGGAAGTAGAGAAACAAATAACGGAAGGAACGTAAGAAAATATACAGCAGGTGGCAAATAGGAGGACAGTAAAGGAAAACCGGCAAATAAAGAAAGACGGCCGAGGACAATTTGGGCTGCATATCAAATTACCCTTCATCCGCACCGCAAACCAACACACTATTCCAAAACTGCAAAACAAATATGCTTTGATATCCAACGATCTATTTCTGTAAAATTGCAACAGATGTTGCTGTAACTTTTATACCAATTTACTTATCACTTAACGACATTATTAAACTGATTATATTAAATTTATTTTTTGTATAAACAGCACAAAATCATCGAAAAGCCTTCATGGCCACATAACTGAATCAATGGAACTTCAGAAATTCGAACAGGGAGCGAACACTTAGTTGAGTAGGTTCACATGAGTTTAATTTCATATCTTATAGATTTCATCTTATTTATTTCTCTTTTCCATTCCTCATATGAATTTTATTTTTAATTACACTTCTTTCACCGTATAGATCTGCTTTCCCTCTGGGAACCTTCGGTAGCATTCTACTTTTCCAGTTGAGCTTGCAGGTTAGCTAATAATAATAATAATAATAATAATAATAATAATAATAATAATAATAATAATAATAATAATAATAATAATAATAATAATAATAATAAGGCAAAAATATAAAATAGAAAGACAAACTAATGACCATCTCAAAACTGCTTATCATCCTACGCACCTAAAAAGAGCAAGAAAAATATTATATGGAAAAATCTAGTTTCTTTTGTCAGTCTTTTCCCACTTTTTTTGTGTTGTAACAGTAGAACTATTGCAGCATTCTGGCGATTCAACAATCATTTCTTTATACATAATCTCAGAAAACATCTCGTAGAGATTAGGAAGGTCCTATTTTATACCCTTTCTCGTTACAAAAGCTTTATCAATGATTAAACTGTTGGACAAGTGACAAGCCAATGCTGGAAGTAATTGGATTAAAATTAACGAAGTTGTAAAAGAGGTCAATATTATCGAGGCATACTCACATATATAAGCCAAAGGCAATTCAATGACTTCTACTGGACTGGAGTGTTGTCCCTTATTATTAAAGTAAACAATTCACTGATTTATTTATTTATACAGTTTGCTCTTGAGGAAGTAAGAGACTGCAGTTTTTTCTCAATTGCATCATTTTAATGCCCATCAAAATCAAGATAAAAATAAGCATACCAGAAATGTGAAAACAAGAAATTGTTATGTCTCTATCTACTCAACGTATGCTTAGCAATGAAATGAAGAATTAAATCGACAATAATTATGTTGTGAAATTTTAAATTCTATTCAAAGAATTATCGAGAATTTAATCAACTCTCATCATCAGATTTGAGCACTTTAATCACCCTACATGAAAAGCAGTTAGTAATCCATAAATTTTATATTATTTTCTGTAAGTAAAATTTATTAAACTTCTGATAAATCCAGAGTTACTTGCCCCAAGTGTCCCCCAGACTATGAAACCTATTGACTCTCGTATGTATTACAGTCATTTTTATTGGAGAGGGTATAAAAGTTATTACGATAATAATTTAAATTTAACATATGAAAGGTCAAAATTTCCTTGGCAACGGGCGATAAAAAACCACCAGAAATACAATGACGACATGCGTTTGCGTGTATGTCTTTATATTTATGAGTCCCGGCAGTGGCACAGGTAGCACATTTACACTTTAGTTCGCCATTATCGTTCTATTGTTCAAAATATCGATGATATACCTTTGAAATTTTACGAAGGGAATAATATATAACAAAAAAAAAATCCATACAGTATGTAAAACTTAACGATAATCAGTTAAAGAAGATCGAAATTCATATAACATGCAAAGAAGGTCGACACACACACACATACATATATATATATATATATATATATATATATATATATATATATATATATATATATATATATATATATATATATATATATATAGAGAGAGAGAGAGAGAGAGAGAGAGAGAGAGAGAGAGAGAGAGAGAGAGAGAGAGAGGTGGGCTTAAGATCCACCAACATCACAGAAGGCAAATGGCTCTTAACTACCACGTCGTTCGTAGAGTAAAATTGACAGCAAAATTACGAAGTTTTTTTTTGCAGAATTCAAGAACGTTCCGACAGTGCTACAGATCGGAAAATGTTTTCTATCTCATTCATACACAAAACTAGGTCCCTTGCAATTCACCAATGGTCTACTAAAGAACAAGTCACAGTCATCACCCTGATAGCCAGCACGAGAAGTATTAATTAAGGCCAAGACATAAATATAACACTTACATTAAAAATACTTTATTAAAGATTTTTGTCACTGTCTTCTCAAGAACATGTCACATAGTCGTCCCAACTCACCAGTTTTCCGGAAGGCCTATTCAAAATGTACGATGGATCCCAAGATAAAATGGAACCTAGATGAATTAAATTAATGGAGCATTCAAAAGGCAAGATTTCAAACCTCTTCAGTTTTTCCCATCAGTGTTGTAATAAAATAAAGTTATTTCCAAAAAGGAAATAACTAAATGTTGACATTATTAGATTACGGTTACTCTAATATAATATATATATATATATATATATATATATATATATATATATATATATGTGTGTGTGTGTGTGTGTGTATAATATGTATATATATATATATATATATATATATATATATATATATATATATATATACAGAGAGAGAGAGAGAGAGAGAGAGAGACAGACAGACAGACAGACAGACAGACAGACAGACAGACAGAGAGGAAACATGACATCTCCCATTTAGTTTTTATTGATATTTTTTTGTGCTGCTGTTGATGTTGGTCAAATTCTTCACATACAAAAAACCTTACGGGAGCACACATGATGGCTGACATTACACAGTCGCTATTTTTTCCAGGGTAAAAGGCCTCCGGTTGACGGAATAAGTACATAATGACTACAAATTTGTAGCATAAGAAGAAACCGGCATATAACGAGCATCTCAGAACTACTCGAACATCCTTGTTCTTAGGAGATAGTACATTAAAGATCATCTTTAAACGGAACAAAAACAAGTTAAGGAAATTATGGACGGGATTATATCTCTTACACCTGTTAATCTCACAGCTGTGTAGCAACACTCATTTCAGTACTAACTCCAGCAATGAAAATAGTAATGAAAACAAAAAAGATCAATACTCTTTATCAAAAATCTATAAAAAAACATAGCATTATTCACGTAATTTTAAAAGCGTTACCCTAATTACTCTGTAACTTGATTAACAAAAGAGTGCGATAATCTTTACATAAGAATATCATTAAACACCTCGCGTAACAACAAAAAGAAAAATGTACGAAGAAATGAGGAATTAGGCAACTGCGATGACTGCCCTGATTACCATCTGTCGGAAATAAAGACTGAAAAAATAAATAACAGATTTATTCTATGACAAGAAAGAACATTAATACGGTTGTCAGTAACGTCAACCGGTGACATCATAACATTCAATCTACACTAGGGACATCCTGTCCAGCCGTAGCTCTCTCTCTCTCTCTCTCTCTCCCGCTGTCTGTCTACTTGGTCACACTCCCGTCGTCTCGTCGAGAGGCTTCTTGGAAAAGACGAAACAGTCAACTTTAACTAATATTCCTGCAAGCACAGCAAAAGAAACATGCTAATTCCGTCCTTGTTTCTGTTTCAGCAAGATTATTAAACCAACAAGAATCTCTCTCTTTTTGTTCCGTTATTACTCGATGCTCGACTTTACAATTCTGTTTGATTTCTGTTAAAGGTGTGCTATGACATGTGGTAACAGCAATCTCCGCAAAGATTATATATATAACACACACATACACACGTACATGCATACATATGTGAATGTAAAGTCATAACCTCTTTTCCTGTAAGCTTCCTTTCCTCACCAATTATCCTAAAATGGAAAGTTGTAAGCTTAAGAAGAAAGGTAAATTCATTTCTTTGTTTAAACATTCAAACAGTTCTTTTGTCAACACAATTTTGAAGTCTTCGGCGGGTATAATTATGTTACAAAAGTTGACAGTGGGTTAGTCTCTCTCTCTCTCTCTCTCTCTCTCTCTCTCTTTATATCAAACCATGGTTTTTGTAAGGGAATAAATACACGCTTGTGAACCGTAAACGGCTGGTATCTCAGGATCACAGCATGCTTTGCACACTTTTGGGTCTTAGTATACGTTGTTCTACTTAGGTCTACAGTATTGTGGTAAGCAAAACCATAGAGTATGAGGTATTAACACACTACTGAAAACACACACACACACACACACACACACACACACACACACATATATATATATATATATATATATATATATATATATATATATATATATATATATATATATATATATATATATATATATATATATATATATATATATATACACTATGGTTTTCTGTTCTGTGCCACTAGACATTCTCAAGAATATTAAATTTCTACATTTTCTAACATATCTATTACAATGAAGACCTCCTAAAACCTGTGATGCCCATGAACTAAACCAACCAACCTATAAATTCATACTTGCTAAAAAATAACCTACCCATCGGGGATTTGCACCGCCGACCAATGGAGCAGCAGCCCAATTTCTTAATCTACAAAGCAACAGAATGCATAACAGGAAATAAACAAATTTGCAACTGCATACGTAGAAAGTCATAGCAGGTACCAATGCACTCACTTACGATGGTCTCACCCCCAAAAGCCGCTACTCAACAATAGTGAGTGGACCCATTTAATTAAACCAAGGGTTTCGAGGTGATGTATGCATTATAAGCAGGAGATATTGCTGGGAGGGGATGAAACCCTTGTTAGGGGTACACTGGTAACTGCCATGATTCCATGCAATGCGACGAAATAGCATTTACATGTTCATGCGTTATGTATGGACGTCCCTTTGACGAACGGCTTTGATAAATATTTTGGCGCTTAATTTTTAGCTACAGACCAGTCCTTTTTCGGTAGTAGTACCTGCTTTTTTTTTTTTTCGATGAAGCTGTTCTGCGTTAGTCCTGCAAAATAAAAAATTCAATCATATATTATAACAAAGCTTTTTCTTGTGTTATGTCAAGACACAGTAATCTGACCTGCTTGGCAGATCTCAGCATTGTGATATGTAAGTACAATGCCAAACCCCACAAAAATTCTCTACTGCTGCCTCTTCGCATTCTCTTCCCCTGTAAATGTTGTTTCTGGTATTCAAATGAGGTCCCTTTATATGATGTAGTCATTCAAAGCGTTTCTCATTCATATTTCTTACCTCTTTTTTGTTCCCTTCGCTCTCTCTCTCTCTCTCTCTCTCTCTCTCTCTCTCTCTCTCTCTCTCTCTCTCAATTTTATACGTGTTACATTAGCTATGGTCACATAACCATATGTGGCATCATAGATAAATATGGCTGAAAACGACAAAACACTTCCTCCAGTGGGCAGCCTCAGAACATGTGCAGAAAGGATGAATTGAATAAAAAAAACCTCTTTATTGCTGAAAACAAATATATGAAGTTATGAATCCCTGAAGTGACCCATTAACCGGCTAACTAAGATTCATACTTCATCAAGGCAATAAAAGAGGTGTAAAATTCCTAGTATGGTTTCTGTTTTTGTCATGGTTGTATGTTAACTCATTTGGATTATTATTATTATTATTATTATTATTATTATTATTATTATTATTATTATATTCTGTTTCTTTTTCCGAAGCTGGGTCATGAAAGCAAACGCCCTAGGGCAAACGAGTTTTCACTTGAGTTTTCATTTATAGAAATGAAACAAAACCACCCTTGCCTTTCTGATAATAGAAAGCCACCACATGCCCAAGGGCATGGGGTTTAGACCATTATACCCGTGGTATTGTTCAAGTACCTCACTGAAAAAACAGAACTTGAATGAGCGTGGATGTGGTGCAGATGGGAAGTGTTCCGTGAGATTACGCTGTACATCAAGGCAGTCTGTAAAGAAAGTAGAAGGGTATACACAATCGAGAAGGGCCAAGAATGTCTTTAACTGGTGTGGTAGAAGGAAGTGTAGCACGTCAGAGAACATCCCTTGTGTCTGAAAGTAATGTATTCATGAGAAATAAATTGTATTAGACATGTTACACAGTTTTGAAAATGTTTTTTTTCTTTTTCCAGTATAAACCTCAACATGTAACGCGGTGAAAGGAATTTATTTTCATAAAACAATTTTCAATCACTTACAAAGTTAAATGTTAGAGTCGTATCTAGATTCATTTAATTAAAGTACTATATCTCTTTTTTTTATAAAAGACAAATTACAGAACCAGAAATACGCAATAATGATTATGAAAAAAATGCTGAAATTATCAATATCATAAAAATAACACTACAAAGGAAAGCTCCAACGACACCCACGTAAGTATGAGAAAAATATCTCATTCCTATCGCTCTCTCGCTCTCTCTCTCTCTCTCTCTCTCTCTCTCTCTCTCTCTCTCACACACATCACCCCTTACCTTTAAAAAAATATTCCCGACAATCAATCGAAGAAAAACAGACTTCGGTTTCAGGCTCTGTTTTTTATTTAATGGTAAAGTCAATAAAATCATCACATTAAACGGACAGGTCAGTTCTTAATCTACATACAAACTCTTCTAAAAAACTTTTAAAAAACTCAAATGTCCCGAGCATAAAAGGAAAGAAAATTACGATGGTTGGCGTGAAGTGAAAGGGTATTCAATTACTAGCTAGATAAAAAAAAAAAGAAAAAAAATCAAATGAAAATTAAAGTAAAGCGTATGCTTCTGGAAAGATGGAGATTTTTTGCACAGATCACCACAATGTGACCGTCACATCATTACCAACATTTTAAATAATATAATACCACAAAAGCCAGTTATAATATTGAAGATACGTTAAAAAAAATCACTCTCAAAATGTAATCAGCCGGTCCTTGAAATATGCTAAAATTTCGTTAGAAGCGCCAGACTGAACTTCTGCTACACCAACAGCAGTACATCTGATTGCATACTCGAGTTGGAATTAATTTCACGAGGAAAATCCTATCGCAATTTCATGTTCGAATTTCTCTTGTCCAGTGCAGTAGGCTACAACGAAATGCATTAGCTGGAAACTGTTATTATCGAATTAAAATACCAACCCAATACCCAGAATAGTTTATAAATCTTGGATGCTGATTTATAATCCATCTGGTTCTACGCCTTGGATTCTATTATATGAAGGTGTACTTCGATCAGCAATTTGTGTGCTCAGGTTATTCCAAACTTGGGGTGTTGTGTAGCTGTATTGGCTTTTCTTCATCAGAATAACTATGACTTTAAATTGCACTTATTTTCAACATTTCTCACACTAATTGGGTACCTCAAATTCTCTCCTTCCTTAAGAAAACCGGGTCACAAGCAATTCCAATAATTGTGGCCCAGCCCTTAATTTTTCTCTAGTCCCTCTTTTTCTTTGCCCGAAATGGACATAAATACACCATTTTTATAGGGATTCTTTCGACCACTGCTGAAAGAGAAAATTCTTTCCCTCTCAGACGCCCTTATGACACCAGCCAAGCTTCCTTTTACAATCTTTTATCTCCGTTCACGTACCACCAATCAGGGATTTTCAGACTCCCTGTCTGAGTGACTGTCTTTCCTTCACTACCAAGCTACGAAATCCTCTAGTTGCTTTAGTTTTCCCTTACTTGCATAATTTTTTTTCTCCATAATTTTTTATTCTAAAAGTTCTGGAGTAGATAAGGGCATTAAGTAAGATATTTGTGTATCTGTCTTAAAGTAACACTAACGTCTTACCACGCTCTCTTACTATTCCGTCACTCTCTAGCAATAACAAACAACTACACATACAAACACAGCAGTTCCTACGGCAATTCTTTCTTTTATGTCTACTGTTTACCGTTTTGCTATTGCTTCTTTGTATTTTGTGAGTACAGCATATCATATGTTATAATATTTTCATGGCATTTATTCACATAAAAAGCCGTACGCGCGGTTGCAAAAATTTTTTTGTAACTTTTCAGGTAATAAAAATATTTTTCTCTCAATCTGGCGCAAAAACAAATTTCTTTCGAAATATGCTTAATTACTGTTTGAGTCAAGTCATTGTGTTCTCTTTCGCAGACTGTGCCACTGAAAGACATTGAGATGAAATTCAGATAGCTATTAGTGGCAGGTGTTACAATGGGAAGCGTGCCAGTATGTGTCACCCGTTTTCGTGACAAAATGATATTTTTTGTTGATATTCACTTTACATGATTATAGCAAAGTCTAATGGTCCCATGATAACCAAAATAGTATTATTTGCTGTGATGGAAAGTGGTCTGAAAACATAATGCTATCATTAGTATGTGTATATGTATATATATATATATATATATATATATATATATATATATATATATATATATATATATATATATATATATATTATGCTACAAGAAGTCGCTGCTCAGCCGACCCTTAATTTGCCCTTAGTTATCGAGAGTAGAATCGTCGCTGCATAGCCGATCCCAGTTGATCTAGGTATCAAAACAACAATTAAAGTTATCAAAGGTTCGATCTGTCCCCTTTCTTTGCCTGAAACAGACATTTAGAGGGCACGGTCGAAAAGTACAAGGATGAAAGGCTGAGTGCCACTCCCTTAAGCAGCTTAGCCCAACTAAGCTGCTTAAAACAACCTTTCTAAAGGCAGATTAAGCTGCCTGAATTGTCTTTCCACAGGACACTGGGGAGATGCAAGCAGATGGTCAAGACACCTGGAAGATGACATATCTTGGGCAACGGTCACCATACAGGCCCGACATCGGTGTCCCTATCCTCGGCAGATACCTTAAAGGAGCCAGGACAGGGAGATCTTAGCAGTCGGCAGTCAGTAATGGGGTTAGCAGTTAGCCAGAGCAATCGTACATGCGTGAGAGGTGTTGAGAGGCCCCTTCCCCCTTCCCCATGTCCACACCCAACTCCAGACTTGTTACCATCTCTACAGTCATACTCGAGTAGATCGTCCAAGTGATAGTGTGCCGTGTCATACGTGTGACTGTCCCTCGTCATTCTTCGCCAGAGACCCGCTTCCCCTAAGGTAAAGTGCGAGTGAACACTTCAGTCACGATAGTTTGCCATTAGAAGTGTTTATTGAGTGCCAGTATTCTACCTCTATCCTTGTGCCATTTTATCCAGTGCCATTGCCAATGTTCTGTGTTCCAATGTAAAGTGTTCACTCATTTCTCGAGTCCTCAGCACCATCAGTGCAATCTCAAGTCATTGCATGTGTTATATTTTCCTTTTACTGTCGTGTAATGTTTACTTCTCAATTGTAGAGGGCCTTTACTGTGGACTCATCTTGGATTGTGCCTTGCCATCATTCAAGACTTCAGTAGAAAGATCTTCAGGAGTTGCAAGCCTCCTAATAATTCATTTAACCATTTTCCTTTTGTAAATATATTTAATTAATTTAACCAAAGTGTTTACGTAACATTCCCTCATGAAGTAGACCCCTAACCTCATTGAATCATCCCCATTTTTCTTTTCTTTTATGATTTCCCTTAACATAAAGTCAGATCTCCAAGGCCAACCTGAAGAAAGATCCATTGCCGGCCTGTGCCATTCTACGAATCTAGAAATCCAGGGAAAGATATATATATATATATATATATATATATATATATATATATATATATATATATATATTATATATATATATATATATATATATATATATATATATATATATATATATATATATATATATGTATATATATATATACATAGATGTATGTGTATATATATACATATGTGTATATATATATATATATATGTATTTATGTATATATATATATATATATATATATATATATATATATATATATATATATATACACACATATATGTATATATATATATATATATATATATATATATATATATATATATACATATACATATATGTGTGTTTGTGTTTGTGAAATGACCCTATCCCCAGGTCAAATAGGGTCATCTTTTATTGCTGTATCTGTTTTAAGAAGAGAATCAATCATCTTACTCTTCTAAGATGTCTCTGGTAGCAGTGGCTTACTCCTGGGTTAGCAAATTCCTTCTCCTTTGTCGACTCCTCTCACTACACCTATCTTTACACAAAGGCCTACTGGAATTAAACACCACCTACAAATGGAAAACATCACTAGAGGAAATCTGATACACAAACATTAAGGTTATCAGTTCTAAACCAGCTGATACTAGTGACTAACTCCCTGGTCACCAAATAAAGTAATAAGGTCACAATTATTCTAGACTACAATAAATGTCATATAGTAGGTAAAAGAATAACACCACTTCCAACTATATTCGTCCTCATACGATGAACCCAGAATTCTTTCTATGGCGACAAATAACAGATTTTCCAATGGCGATCTTCCAACACTTCACCACTAACCAAAACAGGCCCAGTCTCTTAATGAAGTTCCCCTGCAAGTGTCTCTCCCCCTGTTAATATACCATTCGATAGTGCAACACATATATGCACCCGCACAATCATTTCTTCCGGAAATGTGATGACCTCGGGTCAATGTTTCATCACGCTGTCTCTATGGACTTAAATCATGATAAAATAGCTCTCTGTATTCAACTGTGCAAACTTCCAATGTCGACACAAATGAACCTGCGGAGAAAGTGCACTGACAGGCTAGCACACAGTTCGTCCCAAAGTCATCCAAGACTTAATATATATACATACATACATATATATATGTACATGTATATATATATATATATATATATATATATATATATATATATATATATATATATATATATATATATATATATATATATGTGTATATATATTTATATAAACATAAATATATTAGAAACATAGAAAGATTTCTGCAGATAAACCAAGGGTCTTGGTATACAATGAACAATCGAATGCTAGCAAAGCTTATGAGTGAACGGCGCAGTGCTTAAACGCAGATTTCACGCGCTGCTCATGTTGTGGAAGATTTACCTCAGGAGATGAAGTATGAATGAGGCAGTGACCACAATGTCGGTTTTTCTCTGCACCTACCCGCTGTTACGGGAAACAAGCTTAATGTGAAAAAATATAATGGACTAGCAGAGAGAGAAAAATATGCATCAAGTCTCAACCATGTTTATCAAAGATTAAAATGTATGCGTGCGCATGTATTCAGCCTCCTATTTATTTCCTAATTTTCATGATATGTTTTCCCAATCAACCCTTTTGCTCTCCGTACTTCGGCGGTTTCCCTTGTTTATGCCTTTCCAGCCCTTAAAGCTCATCTTACTGCAACCAGTATATGAATCCCAGTTAAGTCCTGTGAAATAAATTTTACAATTTATTCCCATCACATTAATCCTTTACTCCTTGCTTGTATGTCTGTTTGGGGCCTTTGGATTTGGTAAGGACTGAAAATTGCTGTGGCTGTGGTGTCATTGCTGGAAATCGAGCATACCTGTGCCATCTGGGCCTCCCTGATTTAGCCTATGCTTGAGGGTCTTCCCCAGAACCTTATTTGGCGAATCCTATCTTTGTCTGGAAGATACCACAAGGTGACACTTGATCTGGTATTTATTAATGCTCTGCCCTCCTGCTTCCTTTGTTCCCAAAAGTCACCAAACCATAGGTCTCATATCTTTACCCCCTTTCACTGTCTGGCTACACATTACGAAAATTACTGCAAATCAGAAACAAGCTTACAGACATGCTGTCAATCCCCGATTATGTTTTAACAACCACAGCAGAGTTATATTTCATTTGAATATTAAAATTATTTAAATCTATTACAGCAGGTAGAATTAAAACCAATGAAAAGGCTCTAGTGATTAAAAAATGTTCCATTTTCATGCGATGATTTTTGCTAGTAAGGTGACTGAAACTCTCTTGACTTTTGTTAACAGAAGTGAAGTGACAACCAAGTTGGTCAGGTTCCTGACCACTTGCTTGAATAGAACTGGATTTGAAGACCTCTTAAATTATTACCACTTGTGGCGCACTGAAATGCCATCCAAAATCCATCCTTTGAATGACTGATGCATCATTTTCAGATCTGGTCAACTGGTCATTTGGACCCATAATATGATTGCTTTTTCCTTCAGTTTATCAAAACATATTACAGGTATTCTGCCTTATAATCATACAAGAATGAGCATCACAGCATGCAGCATGCATAGCAACTTCAAAGCCAATCTACAGAGTAAATTTTGCTATCGCAATTTGAATCTATGGCAGACGAGACTTTAAAGTCAAATTGCAAGGTCTCTCTCGGTCTCTCTCTCTCTCTCTCTCTCTCTCTCTCTCTCTCTCTCTCTCTCTCTCTCTCTCTATAAATATATATATATATATATATATATATATATATATATATATATATATATATATATATATATATATATACATGATACAAGTATATAAGTACACACATATATATGCATTTGTATGTATGTATGTATGTATGTATGTATGTATGTGTATGTACATATATATACTGTACACACACACACACACACACACACACATATATATATATATATATATATATATATATATATATATATATATATATATATATATATATATAGACAAACTTACAAATATTCTTAAAGAAATACCAGTCAATTTTGTCATCCTTCGAACCACACCTTAACCTACTGACCCTTCGGTTTAATTGTTCAAGTAAATCAAATATATATTATAAAAAATTTGTTTGTCACTCCTGCTTCAAAAGAAAGTTTGCATTTCTTTTTACATTAAATACATTCCTCACCCAATGGCCTAACCCATTTCCGAGCCGTCCATCAATTCTGCACTAATTTTTCCTGCGAAATACTGTCTGTCCTCAAGACTGTTTTACTAAACAAAGGAATTTAAAGCATACATTTCATAACACTATCTTTAACTGGCTCCATATATGTCATTCAAATATTGCTATTAAATAAACTATTCTAAGTTTATTGAAAAATTAAAGGACCGAATTTATAATCCTTCTCTTTTTCGAGTTTTCTACCGATTAGGATAAATATGAAACCAGGACCCACTTAGTGGGTCGTGTATGAAACATACGCAAAAACGCATTGTTAAGTGTTTTTACACAACCTTCCATTTTTACTTTTTGGCCCACTGTGCCTTGTTAGCTTGTTTCTATTGTATCAGTGCACATATTATTCATATATTTAGTGTACAACTACTCTAGCTAATGTCACAATTAAATTTTCATTGTTATTCATTTTACAATGAATAAAGCGACATCAGAGTAAAGACGAGTATTTTTAATTTTCAGTTAATTGGGAGAAAATTTTGTCACAATGAGCTGAATATAAAATATTGACAAATGTTTTTCTAACAGAGGAGCCGGGTACTTCTGAAAGTCCCGCTAGGAGTCACTTGAGCTTGAAACGCTGGAAACCAACGACATAGCAATCTTATAACATTCTATAATCAAAAACTACCTGATGAACAAAATAACGCTTATGTAAAATAATTACAAATCTGGTCTTTGCAAACTTTTGCTGTAATTTTCACCTATATTCTTAAAAATGTCTCTAATTCTTATTCTGCATCATTACTTAACGAAATGATCCTTTCACTTTTCTTATAAAACGGATATACATGTAAAAATTAGTTTAATATATAAAGATAAAAATGTGAAGACAAATGTGTAACATCTGTCACTTTATAAATTTATAAAATTCTGTTTGCTGTTCCTAAGACCAGGCTTAGTCTTCAAAAGAGATAAGGTGGATAGATAAGAGTGATTCTTCTCCATCTTGCGCGAAGAATTCGAGAAGTTAAGAGGGCATTGTGGCTATTAGAATTACATATGTGTCTGGTAAAAAGTGACCAGTAGATTCTACACACACACACACACACACACATATATATATATATATATGTATATATATATACACATACATATCGATATACATACACACACCTATATATATATATATATATATATATATATATATATATATATATATATATATATATATATATATATATATATATTGGGTGTGTAAAAATACTTACAGTATATTTATCGTCCATATAAAAACACACAAAAGTAAGAGAAGTTATTTGCTACCACTCTATCATTCATTGGAAGAAGAAAAATATCATTAAAACATTCTGTATGCCTTTCACAGTTAATTAACTTAATTAATCTTCCCTGCGACGATAAAAATCTGATGATTTATATTCATAAAATCCTACGTCTCTCTTGATTGAAATGATAGGCTCATCCCACTCAAGGACGGAGTCAATAAGAAAAATTAATTTTCCATTCCATAACAAGTCAAACTCAGGAATTTTAAAGCGGTCTCGATTCCGTTTGGCCAAAAAAAAAAAAAAAAAAGGAAATGGAAAATGATCTCCAGGCATTTAGCAGAGCAAAAGCATTTATAAGCCTAGTACTAAGACTCTGCAAACATTTTATCCTAGTTTCGGACAACAGCCAGCAAAATCCAAGTTATTCAAGGCTATGACATGAAAAGGCGGAAAAGGAACGATTAAATCGATCTCTTTAAACTACACTGAGGTAACGGCACGCAAGCTCACTGACGGGACGTAGAACGAGGTAACAGGTGATGGCCGTTTCTTGGAATCGTGATGGAAATTAACAGAAGGAATAATTTAATTTGTTCATTTTCAACCTACAAAACGCAGTACCACATTCACTACCGTGATTCACTTATTTAAACATTTTTATTAAATAGTCTTGCATAACGGCATTCAGACGATTCATATATTTCCTGACATGCAATGTTCAGGTAGAGAGGTTTACTTACATAACAGAAGGATGATAGCGATTGACCCGTTGGGTTTAATCCGGCTTATTTCACGCACCTGTAAGTAAATGAATTTTGCTGTGATTGAAATTTCGCATTTGCAGTCATCTTTTACACTTGAAAAGCGCATTTTAACGTATAATAACAACTAGAAGGACATACTAATAATAATAATAATAATAATAATAATAATAATAATAATAATAATAATAATAATAATAATAATGAGCGCCGTAACAGAGTGCTTTAGCTCATGATTGACTGGTTAAGCAACATTGGGGCTGGTCAGTCGTTGGATGGGTGACCGTTCTCCTCGGCGTTATTCCTTGGGGAAGGATCTTTGCCACAATTTCCTCAGTCTGCTCAGCTGTAAATGAGTACCTATTCCCGATGGGGTATGGTCCAGCTATGGGTTAAATAGCAAAACTCAGTAATAATGGAAAGAAATGAAAGAATAAACGACAACGCCATAAAAGGAACCTCTGGCAAGGGAGGTCCTTCGTCCGGTAGCCAGGTATACATCCCAATCGACGGGGAGAACGGTCAGGTACTTGGAGGTCGTCATCTAGCAACTAACCACCACAACGACAGTAACCAGCAACCAGAGACTGGAGCTACAGAGGCGAACCAGAAGAAGAAATGGAGAAGAGAAGAAAATAAGGAAATATTGAGATGCTACATCAAAAGCAACCCGACAGAAAGAGGATACAGAAGAATACTGGTCAACATCCAGAATGAGAGAAATAACACCCCTCAAACAGAACAGAGGCTGGCAGACCAAGCAAGGAACATAAAGAAAAAACTGGCTCTCCACAACAGAAAGAGAGGAACATGGCAATGGCCACAGAGGGGAGAACTCAAGAAGGAATGCTAACAGCGGCACGAGATCAGGCCCTAAGAACCACATATGTTCAAAGAACAACATATAGAAATAACATGTCACTCATATGCAGGAAGTGCAATATGAAAGACGAGACCATAAACCACATAGCAAGCGAATGTCCAGCACTTCCACAGAACCAGTACAAAAAGAGGCATGATTCAGTACAAAAGCCATCCACTGGAGCCTGTGCAAGAAACACCAGCTAGCTTGCAGTAATAAGTGGTACGAACACCAACCTGAAGGAGTGATAGAAAACGATCAGGCAAAGATCCTCTGGGACTATGGTATCAGAACAGATAGGGTGATATGTGCCAATAGACCAGATGTGACGTTGATTGATAAAATCAAGAAGAAAGTATCACTCATTGATAAGTATCAAACCCGAAAATCGAAATTAGGATACGGATATGCCTGTGGAAATTGTACCCATAATCATAGGAACACTAGGCACGATTCCAAGATCCCTGAAAACGAATCTGGAAAAACTAGATGCCGAAGTAGCTCCAGGGCTCATGCAGAAGAGTGTGCTACCAGAAATAACGCATATATTGAGAAAAGTGATGGACTTCTAAGGAGGCAGGATGCAGCCCGGAACCACACACTATAAAAACCCCAGTCGAATAGGATGACTGTGATAGAAAAAAAAATGATTAAGAATCAGAATAGCTACAAATAAAGGCACCCCCTCTATAAGGAATATATATATATATATATATATATATATATATATATATATATATATATACATAGATAGATAGATAGATAGATAGATAGATAGCTATATATATATATATATATATATATATATATATATATATATATATATATATATATATATATATATATGTGTGTGTGTGTGTGTATGTATATATACACATATATGTATGTATGTACATATATATATAAATATATATATATATATGTATATATATATATATATATATATATATGTATAATATACATATATATATATATATATATATATATATATATATATATATATATATATATATATATATATATATATATATGGCGTTGGCTTTAGAGTAAAAACAGGATAAAAGTTACCGGTAGTTATTATAACAGCCAATTAAATTGTGAAACTGAATACAAACCTCGAACAGATGCCCTAGTACTGGTAACTTTCAAGTTGTTTGGGGGGTTTAATGCCACCGCCACTCTCCTGAACTAATTTGAGCAATGCACAAATTTTACCTAAATTCCTGTTGAGAGATTCGGAAACTATACGTCCATACTCAGTAGGTGGGGTTGATGTGAAGAGTAGGATCATCTGCACAAGCAAAAAGCTTGTTTTCACGGATACCCCACACATCGTACGTACATAATAACATATGAAGTAATGAGCCAAGATAAAACTCCTATATTCACTATGGTGCCCCTCAACAACAAAAGTTTGCAGTCTGTAGTTAAAAATTAAATAATACTAACAAAATGTCCACCAACTCCCTATTGTCAGAGTTTGAAAACAATTGTCCCGTAATTAATACGGTCAAAAGCAGAACTGTAGCCAAGACAATCATACGAATTTCATGAACAAAATCTGGTGAATACTGTATGACACTCGCAAAATCCAGACGGCAAACTAGGAACGTATAATTACTTTCAGCACAGGCAATTACAAACACACACATAGAAGCACACATTTGATTATATATATATATATATATATATATATATATATATATATATATATATATATATATATATATATATTTCAGAAAATATGGCTGCTACAATTTTAAAGGACACATATATGCATTTTCATAGCTTCAATGCTTTAAGATGTGATGAAAGAATTTATGGAGTCAGATGGAACTAGGTCGAGAGACTCGAGGTAAAATCTTTGTGTTCAACAAATAGTTTGATTCCTCAGCAATATTGCCGGTCAGGTGATCTTCCGAAGTGTTATGTATATTCGTGAGTACGTGCGTTAATTTGATCTAGATTACGCCAAAATCTGCCCTAAAAGTGAGTTTGATCGTTCATTAACGTGATAGAACTGCAGTTGTCTAGACGTAGCTTTGGAGAGGATCCAGGCTTTGAACGGCAGATAAGGTAGACTTTGAAATCTCTGTTTTTATGGGAGAAAATTGAACTTGTGATTTTTTACCATGATTTTCTAATCATTATGAACTTTTGAACTGGTGTGGGAGATTTAATATGAATATTCATACCTCTTTTATATTATTATTTTGTCATGTTACGTTTGCCATATCTTGGCTATGCATTTTACACTTTCCATTATTGTGTTTTGCATTTCATATATTTTGGGAGTTTTCTATTATGTTTAATTCTTCCGACAGATGTCTGTGGACAGATGTCGGTAGACAGTGTGGACTGGTTCGAATAACATGTGGTAGACTGGTTTTGACATGACTAATTATTGATTTGGGGAGTATGTGTGAGTTTGGATATTTTCAGGCTATTAGCCATAGTGAGACTTCTTTAATCAGAAGTGTTTTGCAGTTCAGAGTTTAGTTATCTAACTCGATATTTCATTTATTATGCATTTTAATCTTTGCTTTGTTTTATTCATTTCTTGTTGGGTTATTTGAATAATAAACCTATTTTTGTAGAAACTATTGCGTTTCTTTAAATGGTCCATTTAATCGATTTGGTGAGAATGAGTGCGATTCGGGTGGGTGAACTTCGGAAAACGATGAGAGAGAGAGAGAGAGGCGATACACAGAGAGAGAGAGAGAGAGGTGATACACGGTGAGAGAGAGAGAGAGAGAGAGAGAGAGAGAGAGAGAGAGAGAGAGAAAGAGGAAAAAATAAATGTAAGGGGGTTGCCGTGAGCGAACGTTCATACGCCTCTGTTTCATGAATAAAGATCGTTGGAGCACGTTACGTACACCTTCAAAAAGGTGTTAATTCTGTCCTCGTTACATATATATATATATATATTATATGTGTGTGTGTGTGTTTGTTTGTGTAGAGAGAAAGAGAGAGAGAGAGAGAGAGAGAGAGAGAGAGAGAGAGAGAGAGAGAGAGAGAGAGAGGCTTGGTAAATAATCCAGTTCAAAAGCTGACACACCTACAGAACTTATCCCATTTACGATATATTTAATACTAATGCCAATGTGTGTAGCAAAATGGGTAACAATCGTGTACATTTGTATATATGAATAAATCTCTGACCTCCGATTGTAATGTCAAACGTTAATATTAGTAATGAAATTATGATTTATCCTGAAAAAGATAAACAACTGGTAAGAATGCAAGTTTCTTTTCGCTTCCCTTATCAATTCCAAATTCAGAACACCACCCATAAAAAAATATCCAATCCAATATACGCAATATATATCCCTTTGTCTACGAAAATCTTTAACCGTATCAAAAAATGAAAGATTCCCATCAGTTCCACTCGACTGGAGAGAGAGAGAGAGAGAGAGAGAGAGAGAGAGAGAGAGAGAGAGAGAGAGAGAGAGAGAGAGAGAGAGAATCCTGAGGCATAACCGGGCAGCTTGTGAAATACTGCTTCGAAAGAGCAAGTCAAGATATTTTTCGAAATAGTAATTGCCCTCATTCCCTCTATTTCCAGCCTTTGAGAGCTAAGTAAAATTAAACTCAGGTCATTGTGACATGAGATCTAAGTTATTGAAGTGACGCTTTCTGCCTTAATCTTTCTGAAGAAAAAAAAAATTCACTTTGTTTGCGAAAAACGCCATTTAATCATCGGTCAGACAAATAGATGAAGATTGAGCTTTGATATTTCATTAAAAATATCGAGGATGTGCTTATCAAACTGAAGAGACAGAAAGAGGGGGAGATTTTCTATATAAAAAAAATCTCTTTTCAGAATCTCTGCTAAACCTGGTCCAAATATGGTTTTAACAAAATGGCTGGAATGCTGGTACTGCGACAGTAGTAAAACTGCTCTATTGTCAGTACCAAAGGAGACAACAAGGGGAGAGGTTGTTCATGCTTGTCTCTCACAAGATAGACTTTGTTGAGGTAAGAAAAGCCGTGACCCACCAGTGGGTCCCATCGCATCTGAATGAAAATTTTATTATTGCAGTGCGATGGGACCCACCGGTGGGTCCCACTTGAATTTTTTTTTTTATTGTAGCTAACCACTCTGTATCTATGAGACCTGCTATCATGTAATAAATATTTATATATAATTTATGTATTTGAGGGTTTGGTTAGGGTTTCCTTTTTCTTTTTTTTTTGATTTATATGTAATTTATATATTTGAGGGTTTGGTAAGGGCTTTTTTTGTTTTTTTTTCTTAGGCAGTGAATGACCTAATATGACCCATAGTTTTGAATCTTTTCTAAATTTCTATAAATCAATCAGTAATTTTATATATTGTTTTACCTTAGTATCAAAACTTTACACAACATATCATCTTTGCAGGTGTTACGATGTTGGCTTCCAACTTTTATGGAAGTAAAAAAATCTGATAGAAATGAAAGTCTAATTCTGAAGAAGAACTGTCTTCTGAAGAAGACACTTCTGATGATGAATATATTTATTCAGAAACAGGAAGTTCATCAAGAAGAGTCTCTCCATGATGATTCTGAAAATCAAATCACTGAAGAAGAGCAAGAAAATGAGGAAGAAATTTTGAATGAAGACACAAGTCCACCAAATGCCGAGTGGATAAAAGTGACTAAGAAAGCTCGACAACATGGATTTACTGGGAAAGAAGAACTTTGTGTAACTGTGCATCCATCGTCTACAGATAACCAAATTTGGCCTATTGATGTTTACAAACAAATAATTACTGATGATATTATAAATCTAATTGTTCAAGAAAACCAATCGATATGCTGAGCAGAAAATTTCTTCGGTTACTGTAACAAGAAGATCGAAATTACGGCAGTGGGTTCCTACAAATAACGAAGAAATTGAAAAGTTTATTGACTTATCATTTACATGGGATTGGTTCCATTCCCTGAGATCCAATTATATTGGTCAAAAGCATCCTTTATAAGAATGAAATTGTTCCAAAAAACAATGAGTAGAGACCGCTTCCTCTTGCTCTTGCAAATGTTACATTTTTGCAACAATGAAGAACCTAATGTGGGAAGAGATTGGAAAATAAGAAAATTACTAGATATGATTTTGGTGCAGTATCAATCAATCTATAAATCAGATCTGATGTTATAATTGATGAGAGTATGGTGCCTTTCAGAGGCCGTGTCATTTTCAGACAGTACATCCCTGGAAAGAGCCATAAGTATGGATGCAAACTGTTCAAACTTTGCACTCCTGATGGATACACTCTAAACATGGAGTTATATACTGGTGTAGGAGTAGCTACTCCACCTCTAAGTAAGACTGAATCTCTTGTAGTAAGACTCCTTGCAAATCATATGGATATGGGAGTGACTTTGTTTGCAGATAATTACTATATCTCCAGTTTCTTAGAGAGTATCTTCTTCAGCGGAAGACTTACCTATGTGGCACAGTAAGAGTCAATAGAAAGTATCTTCCAAAGTCAGTTACAAAAGCAAAACTAAAGAGAGGTGAAATTAAAGCCATAGAAAATAAGAATGGAGTGAAAGTATTCAATTGGAAAGATAAAAGATATGTTGTGACTCTATCAACAGTTCCAGAACATGATGCTACTCTAATCAACACAGGTAAAGTCACAAGGACTGGTTTACCTATCAAGAAACCTCAAAGTGTGTTAGACTATAATAAGTGCAAGAAAGGAGTTGATTTATCAGATCAAATGTCATCATATTATTCACCTCTGAAGAAGTCAAGAAAATGGTACAGAAAAGTAGCATTAGAATTTATTGCTGGTACTTCTATAGTGAATGCTTGGGTACTTTACAATAAGTACTTTGCTGTCAAGAAAATGTCACACGTGCATTCAAGGAATCTATTGTCTTATACTATACTAGTGGTATCATGAAGGAAAAAACAAACCAGGAAAATCAAGTATGAATATTTCAGGAAAATCTTCACATTGTCTCAAAGAAGCAGAAGGACAGAAAAGAAAAACAAGGAACGATGCAGAGGCTACATGAAATGTTAGCAGCAAATGAAGGATCCAAAGTGGCCAAAATCAAGTCAAGAAAGGTTTCCACATATTGTGACTCATGTGATGGCACTCCATATCTATGTTTATCATGTTTCAATCTCAAACATAACTAGTGATATGATTTTTCATTAGCAAATGGAATGGAAAACTAATTTTCTTATATACTGAATGTCAGACAAATTTTCTTTGCAATTATTTCAATAAAACTTAGTTTTTTATTTTTTTATAATTCAACCCTTTGATAGCAATACTGATCTACTAAAATAATAAATGCAATTAAAGTTTAAGTTTTTTTTAAATAAAAAAATAATTTTATTCTATTGGGACCCACCGGTGGGTCACATTGCAGCAAATGAGAGAACAGTGTGACCCACTGGTGGGTCCCATCGTTGGAAACGTGTTAAGTACAACTGAGTTTTAAAAATAAAAATATTTGAAAGGGAAAAAACGATTTCA